>NW_008662782.1:6551-11571 GCF_000695815.1 Acanthisitta chloris
GGTAATCAAGATGATTCTCTTGTCCTCTTGTTTCTGAAAATCTGTCCCATATCACTGATATCACCAGATCATCCATATAGCTTAACTTGAACCAAATAGACATAAGTTTCTTGTAACAGGTACTCCCATATCCTTGAAGTATTACACATATATAGAGTTTCTTAGCACTAATGGTTATAATATATTAATTCCTGCTTTATCCTGTGCTAAATATTATATCTAAACTTACTAAAAGCTGGAATTAAATCTGCACATATTTGCTGAAGATATGCCAAATTCTCCTCCTTAGCATAGATACGCCTTTCTTCCTCTGTCAAATACTCCAGCAAGACTTCCTGCAAAATATATTCTAATTCCTGCTAGAGATACAGAGAGCTGAAAAATTATCAGCTCCATACTGCAGCAATTTGGACTTTAATCCATTTAATTTATCTTCAGAGGCAACTGTTTAGAAATTCTATTAAAAGTGCTGCATTCAAATGGATCTCATTAAAATATGATACACCACTTTCAATTTTGTGGGGTGGGGAGTCCCCCCAAATAGTGTTCTTTTTATTATTATTCAGAACACATGACAGGAGTCCATAGTGAAAATGGAATATACTAGGTGCTTATTACAGTATCAGCATTGAGGGACTGGAAAGTAGCCACCATAAAAGCATGCAAAGAATAATCCTGATTAAAGATATGTGTTCTTGATATTATTCTGCATTCCCTTCTTGAATAAAAATTGGACTGAGTCTTACAGTGAGTTAGTTACCTGGCGAGGTCCCTGAGAGTTTTGCCACTTACTTTGAGAAGACCAGCATCTCTGTGGAAACACAGCTTCCATCAGAACAAAAATCAGATATGACCAAAACTGTATTAGGGGCAAATTTTGATCAGAGTCTGTTCAAATTTCAGACTGAACAAAGGGTTGAGAGATAAAAAACAGGCTGGATTCTCTGCAGGAAACTAGTGTATTAATTATCCGGGCGTTTGAGTGCTCCATGTCTTTCTTGAGTAATATTTTATCTCCAAAGGAATTCAACTACGTGTTACTGGTATAAAGAGCACATTTGTATCATTGCATATCTACAGGGAGGTAAGTGAATTCATGCTAACTGTGGAGGCTACGCTGACTGCATTTTAACAAAAAACAAGACAATGTTCTTTCTTCCTTATGGAGCTTTCAAAAATTCAGAGTAATTTCAAGTAAGCACAGTTTTAGACAGAAGATTCTGCAGTAGCCCACTGGTTTCTTGCATACTGAATTCTAACTCCAGTGAATTGTTCTCCTAGAAGCTAAAGGATTAACCTGTTATTGAACCTCAGACAAGCTTTCCTCAGGTCCTAAGTTCAGAACAAGATAGTTGGAGCATCTGTTGTCTGTCAACCAATAACCAGATATTAGTGTGGATTTGACATGCACTTGAGCAGTTAGAGCAATGCACATATATCCATAGAAATCCCTACAAGATTTGCTCAAGGATTTACTGGAAGAAATGCCTCCTTACCTCTCATCAGCAATCTCAGTAAGAACTGTGTCTTCTTTGATAAAAAAGCTACATTTGGCTAGACCCATGTGGGCACTGAGGTATTCAGTATAACTCCAAGCAAAAATACATGCAAAAATTCTAGTTTCTATTTTCTCTCTGATATTTGCCTCTTCCTCTTTTCAGTGAGAAAGGTTTTTGCAACCCACTATTCCTCACTTGTTTCAATCAGCTTCAGAAGACAGACTCATGCCTTTTTCAGCCACAAATACAGTATTATCCTTGCTGAGACTTACACCAGGAAATTTGAGGTGATTGTGGAAAAAGCATTTCTAGTAGTTCTTAGTTCCTCATTTCTGCACTCTCTGTGATTGAATTCCAAGGACTATGGGGCTCACGTTTGTTTGGTTGTTTTCTATAACTGAGAAGGTTAGGGGCTAGACACAGTGATACTGATCAAAATGCATATTTATTACTTCCAGAAGGGTCAATCTATAACTTTTGTACAACCAAAGGGTGCTAGATCCCATGTCAAAATACATGCCTTGAATGGGACTCACAAAATTGCCTGGCTGGGCACCCTTGCATTATGCCCAGGTAGAGTGGATCCATGTTTCTGGAACCCAGCAGTTAACATGGAAGGTGGTGCCTGGCTTCTCCAATACATGCTGCCTATGCATTTGGTGGGCAGCTCTGCCTAAAGGCAGCCAGCTCTGCCCTGCTAAAAACACCTTGTTTCCTGTTGCCTTTGATGTTATGCCGCAGTGGCTGTCTGCAAAACTCAGTGAAGACTACAAAGTAAATCTACTCTTTTATTGGCCAAAGTCCTGCCTCTGCAGGATGCTATCCAGGTCTGCAGTGGCATCTCATGGTTTATAATTAACAAAGATTAACTGGGCTGTGGACTAAAGGTTGGCAATGGTACTCCAGCCAAGTGGAGGGAGCTGCTTACGATGTAAGTGAATGTGCTGTACTGAGTATGATTTGCTAGGAAAGCTACAACATAAATAATCCTATATATGAGTCTTGTAACTGGGAAATTGCTTGGAAATATATGTTGAGCTAACATACATTTGTATGTTGAACTACTAGTCTTTTCTGAACTCTGACTCTTACACTGAGATGCTTCTGTGCTACAAATCCTACTGTTTACAGTTATCAGCCATTAGGAAAGATGGACAAAATGTTTTTTTACAAGAATTATAAAATGAAAGCAGGAGACTGAATTATGCATTCTGATGACTTAATATTTATATTTTTTACTGGTTCTTATTCCAACTTCTCATGGGAGAAATCTATAATTAAGTAGGTGGATTCGTAATCTGCTTATTTTTTTAAAGCAAATGCCTAAATTGATTCAAGATGACTACAAAATGTATGTTACTTCATTTAGGGATAAGTGGGTGAAATGTAAAGGTCTGTGATCCACAGAAGGTCTGAGACGATGATCCAATGGATGCTGTCATTCTTAAGTTCTGCTACTGTAAATGAAACTACTGTTTGCCCCTAGTGTGTACATATTGTCTCATTTCAGCCACTAAAGTAAGGAAGCTTGGATAAATCTTTAGTAACTTATCTTTCTGCTTTGTGATGCATTAAAACTCCTGCTCTGGCATTAGCTTAGTAACATCAAAAGGGTCTCATTTTATTTTTGCATAATTTGAGGTGGGGACACACAGTGCAGAAGTAATGAGTCACCTCCAAACCTATAGTTTATGAGTTTGCACAGGTGAGACAGTAGATTAAATAACCAGTTGGACACGACCAAAGATGAGCTGGTGGGAATCCCCAGTGAGTAAGCCTAGCACAGCTAAGAGCAGCTGATTTTGAGGCTGTTTAAAGCCTAAGAAAGCATGGTGCCATTTGGGAAGGGAGCCAGGTGTTATGCAACAAGAAACTCCTTACGCCTTTGGAACAAGATCTTGGATATCTGCTCAAATATGCTGTAGTGCTAACTGAAAATACTGCAAATAATAGAAAAATTGGGCAAAAATTAGTTGCCCTGGGGAAAAGCCAGAGTGTAATTACTGCCCATGTACACTTAACTCAGTACCCACAGTAAGCATGGAAGAGAGTACAGCTTTTCCATCAGGGGAGTAAGTCACATTACCTTTACCCTGCAGGAACAGAGTACATGCTAGCAGGTACCACGAAAAAGCAGACACACAGCAGACCTACACCTCGATTCATTCCTGTAGCTGCAGGCAAATTTGTTACCATCACCTTCACCAGTTCCAGTCAGGAGCAGGAGAAAGCTGCTACCATAGCTATGGAACTAGAACAAAGTGAGTTTGATGCTCTCTGCCCTGATCATGAATGGTCATATTGAAGACTGTCTTCTGTGCAGAAAGACAGCTTGAGCAAAAGTGAACATTTTGCAAGTTAATTACCCCATGCAGAAGCCAGCATGCATTCCTAGCCAAGGACGCTTCAGTGCGGAAGGACACAAACCAACAGCCCTGGTTGAGTCACCGAACCACCAGCCTCCCCTGCTCTCCAGCTGTTTCTGTTTTCTAGAACGCACAAGCACTGCATAAGTCTATAATGTATGGCTCCCATGTGAAAAAAGTAGGCACACTTCTTACTTCTACAGATGTGAAATTACAGGGTCTGCCCTAGTGCTCAAAGTACAAACAAACATTGCCTGACTACCAAAACCGTTAGATGCCACCAGCAGAACACTGGTTACACAGTATTCATCCAGCGATATATTTATGCATCATTTGAGCTTATTTCCCCCGAAAAAGAAGATTTAGGAGGAACCTGAAGTCACTGATTTCAATGAGGGTTCTCCCACCCCTGTTGCATCCATTATGACAGGGCCCTCCTGTGGCCAGAAAATGTGTGTGAAGTCTGGGGGTCCATTCCTATCTGCTGTAGGCCTTTTCTAGCCTGCTCTGTGAAAAGATGTGCTGTTTGTTTTCACACAAATTGCTTCATTCTGCAGTTTCTTGGCTGCTCCATCTGCAAAATGAGGATAATAAGAACCTCATCTCTTAAGGAAGCAGACTGCCACTCATGAAAGTTTTTGCTGTGCTTGGGATCTTCAGTTTGCACTTGTTAAAGAAGTGAAAAAGCTTTATTATTAAAGTGATTACAGTTTTAATATGTTTGTGATTAATTCCCTGCAGGCACACAAGTATATTAGAGGCCAATTCATTTCCCATTTGTACTTGTACAAATTCCCTGCAACTGCAGCGATGCAGGCAAGGTTACTCCAGCTGAGCATGTGGCAGAATCTGGTTCCACAGCAACTCAGTTTAGACATATAATATGTGTAATAATTGATAGCAGAGAGGTGTCATTTGCCTTATAAGCAATTTTGAATATCAGCAGTCACTCTTTCTGACAGAACAGTGCAAAGGAAATGTGCTGTATGGGGAGGCTCAGTACCATTTCCTTGGTGATGAAAGCCTGGCAATAAGTAGCTCTAAGTAGGGATTAACTATTTGGAGGATGTGTTTTCTCTGTTGAGATAATTGTTCTGCAGCTTCTCATCAAAGTCGACGTTACCGATCTCTGCAAGATTCCGAGATAGAGAGCAG
>NW_008662782.1:11590-14002 GCF_000695815.1 Acanthisitta chloris
GAGAAGTCAGTCCTCAAAGTACACCGTGCTTTCATGTACAAACAGGGTGAAACCAGACAATTGGCTGGTACGAAAGGAATGGCCACTGCAGTATGGATGGAAATTGATGAGAAAAACAACAACAGAAAGATGAACAAGCACAAATCAGGCATCAAGCCTACATTTCTCAAAATACACAGCATGTGCAATGGTAGCAGGCACACATGGTATGGTTACTGCCTGCCTGAGCCATGCATGTAGATACAGTTGCCTTGAAAAGTGCTGGTACAGCAGGCTCCGAGCATACTGATGATTCAATCTCTGAAATAATTCGAAATGGCAGTCACGCTTCTGAAGGCGCACAAAGTCCTTATCTTCCTTTTAAAGCAAAGAAGCTACTGCACCGGCAGGAAAATAGAGGGAATGCTGGAGGGCTTTACAGCAATGCATATCAATGAAAGGCTCCTCTTGGCTAACCACCCTAGAATGAAACATATTCCTAGTGGATCTGCCAAAGATCCTTGAAATGCTTTGATGGTGGTTGATAGGGGAGAAAATCATAACTACGAAGCAGACAAAAGTTTTTGCTGTCATGCTCTGGCAGCATTGTCTATGCCTTTGAAATGGACTTGGGCTACTGGAGAACTTTAGGAAGGCAAATCCTTGCTAGAGGTACAGCAGCCAGACCAAGGGAAGTCAGCATTCCACAGTATGCCCACTGCCTCACTTTATTTTTTGCCTATAGCTACATCTTGGCACTTTTTTTTTATATGGCTTTAAACACCAGCTGGCAAAACTAGTCAATATTAGTCTGAAAGGAAATGTTTTCAATTGATTTGGAAAAAGAAGCTCTCAAATAAAGCCAGCCTGTTTCATTAAAGCAAAGGAAAGAAACTCCAAGCCTTATCATACACCATCAAGGCAATTTAGATTTTTGCTACTGATGATAAAGGAAAAAGGAATCTGAAGTAAAGAAGGAAAAGTCCAACTAGGTCAACAAAGTCCCTAGTGGGTGGCCATAGGGCATCTGAGAGCTGGTATGCAGAGCAAACATGGAAATGCTTGAGAGGATTCAATTTTATGGCAAAGGGAAAGATTGCTCTGCTTCTGTTTCTATATAAGGTAGATAATAAACTGTATTTGAACTGGTAGAAGAGGAATGAGATGACCCACATTTCAAAGCTAGAACCTGGTGGTTATTATTATTTATGATTCACAAAACATGTGCAGTGCACCAAAAGAAAGGGAGACGTGCTCCCTGCCCAGAGGAGCCTCCAATGCGAACCTTGAGACAAACACTCTACTATGCACAGGGACAACTTTCAAAGGCTTTTTAATGTTCTAATTATAGTGTAATGAAAATCAGGCCTGCTCTTCTTTCCATCAGAAAATTCCTTTTCCTATCTCTACAGTAGGTAGTTTTTATGTTGTGGGAATGCAACAGTTGTATTCTCCATGAACTGAAATAACAACCTTGAGGTACTCCTGATTTTCCACTTGCTGATTTTAGCTCCTTTCCCCCTCTTGTGCATTTCTGCATTTTCTCATCCACAGAGCTTTTGCTATCATTTTTTCTTTCCCTTTCTTTGTTCCTCAGCTTTTCAAGATTTTTTTCTTCTTTTTTTTGTGAGCTTTCTGTGCAGTCTCACATTTATATTTTACCTCTCACTGTTCAATCATAACCTTTTTTGGGTTGTTCTTCCTCTTTGCCTCACCTTAGTCATCCCTTTCTGCCTTTCCTCCCTCCATTCCCCTCGGCCAACCTTTTTTGCTCACCAACTCCATTCTCTCAACCAACTACCACATCCCCCAGCGGATGCCCCAAAACAGTGGCTTTCCCTGTGCTCTTCCTTCAGGATCTGAGCTCCATATCCATCCCTCAGATGGGCTCCTCTTTCAGAACTGCACCCTCCTGCATTTTCCAACCCGCACCCTGTCTTCGCATCATCCCTCCATCTCACCTGCTGCGCCTCTCTAGGACATGGTCTACAGATCACAGCTCCTCGTCCCAGACCTCCCTGCTACCAAGACACAGAGCTTCAGATTTCTCCGTGGAACCCTCCAGTGCCCTTTTCAATGACAGGTCCCCAGTCATGACCTCTGAAATTCTCCAGAGGTCCCTATGGTCCCTGAAGGTCTGCCAACACTCCACTGCTGCTATACTCCTAACCCACGGCTACCACGCAGCTGGATTGGCAAACAGCGGTAAGGACGGATAGCTGGAACACGAGGCTGTGTTCCTCACATCGGGGGAGCAAATCTGTCCAGAATCCTCCCTTCCTCCTGCCAAAGGTCCTGCATGGCAGATACGTGCCCAGGGGCTTGGAGGCTGCTCCCGGGCCCCGAGGGGAGCCCCGGAGAGGAGCTCTGCCTCGGGCGCACGGGGCAGAGCGATCCGGAGCGGGCGGTGCGGGGGACAGCGGTGCGGGCAGG
>NW_008662783.1:0-3296 GCF_000695815.1 Acanthisitta chloris
ATAAATATATTCAATTATTTCCATATTTTGATATTAACAGAGAAATACTATTTTGAATTGATGCAGTTATTTTTAATTTTTTGTTTTCATCACATTTCAATGTAGAGAAAAGGAAAGTACATTTCTTTTTCTTAAAAAAAATCATAGAACCACAGAATATCCTGAGTTGGAAGGGACCCAAAAGCATCACTGAAATACAGCTCCTGGCCATGAACAAGACAGCCCCAAGAATCACACCATGTGCCTGAAAGCTTTCTGCAAATGCTTCTTGAATTCTGGGCAGGCTTGGTGCTCTGACCATTTCCCTAGGAAGCCTGTTCCAGTGCCCAACCACCATCTGAGTGAAGAACCTTTTCCTCATATCCAACCTAAACCTCTGCTGACACAGGTTCATGCCATGCGTCCTGGGTCCTGTCACTGGTCACCAGAGAGGAGATCATTGCCTGCCCCTCCCTTTCCCCTTTGGAGAAAGCTGTATGTCCTCCCACCAGTGAACGTGCTCTCACCTATGATGTTTTCCACAATAATGATTAGTTTCTTTCCAGAAATGTCGTATTTACTAACTGTATCTGACTGAAACTTAGGGGCACCAATATGCAACAGCAGATACTGAGAAAAAACAGACTACCTGGTAAAGCCAGTGCTAAATCAGCACTGCAACATGCAAAAAGAACAGAAATAACTGTGTTACTGTAAGTGACCAATTATTTCAGGCGGGAGTACGTAAGAGCAAATATGTTCCTCTATTTCCAAAATTTAGGCACCCAGGTAGCAAATATTACAGTATATACAAAAGTTTGATTAGCTTCCAGCAGTAAGTATGTAAGTATGGAACTGTGGAAATTACTTGCTTTCTTTTTAAAATTGAATGAAATTGATGGGAAAGATTCTTGATTTTTAGGTGAAGTCAAATCCTCTGAATATAAAAGTACTGAAGTTTAGTCCCTAAAATACATCAGAAGGAGCCATTCTTGGAATCACATTTTAGCAGGAAGATAATACAGGAATAGATTAACTTGAATCAGGTTCTGAGTCTCACAGAAGGAAGAAAAAATTGAATGAACCTTGACAAGACCATGAAAGATGCTTTTTTATTGTTGCTGTTTGTTGGTTGTTTTTTTTGTTTTTGTTTTGTTTTGTTTTGTTTTTTTTTTGTTGCTGTTGTATTTTTGTTTGCTTGGGATTTTTTAAATAATTATTTATTAAAAATACTTGTGTATGTATTCATACATGACTGAAGATGTTTACATGCATGACTACTGAATAAATGATTTTTGTGTCCTTTCCATGCCATAAATCCTGCTTCACAGTTGACTAATTTTCTTCTGGAGTTAGAAAATTCAGCCTTTGATTAATCATAAGGTAATGAAACCGATTCATCTAATTGCTCACCTTCAGCTGTGTAACATACGAGTCAGTAACTGAAGCATTAGCTTACATGGTGATAAGAAAGGTTAACAAAGCATCACTAGCATCATTTACTAGTACAGATCAGAAATTAAAGAAAAGTAAATAAGCTTTAAACAAAAATGACAGGTTAGGCTTTCAAGGGAGTGCACCGCTTGCACATCAGAAATTTCGCTTTCCCTATGGCTTGCTGTAAATGCTGCCATGTACTTTCTCCTCAACCTGTCCACCCTACAGGAAAACCCAAAGAGAACAAAATAGGCAATGGAAAATATGAAGACATATTCCTTGTATGTCTTCATTACATAATTCTTCTAGTCTTTTTTTCTAAAGACACAGTGGAAATGAACAAAATATGAAGCAAAATGTTGCAAAAAAAAAAGCTGCCATTCAGAAATGACCTGCAAAAAATGCAAGAAAAACAACATTGTCTTACTTCTATTTTGAAACTCCATTTGATATTTAAGCTATTTCCTCTTCCATTAACACATTTCTCCTTCTACTGTTTAAATTGATTTAACTGAATCTGTTAAAACTTTGGTATTTTATCAGTATACATTTACAGTAGAAATTGAATTTTTAGAAGTCCTTGAGATTCAATAGCCTAGGGACTTTAAATTTTACCATGTTTCTACCATTAGAAAACACAGAATTTGATAGATGTTGAAATTAATTAGATAGATACATTTCCACATTTTTCATCCTATGTGTAATGCAATGCAGTTTATTTGGTAAGATAGAAAATTCCCTGTTTTAACAGAGATCACCACTCTAAAGAATGTGTCTGGTTTTGTTTTTCTGGACTATAAGTGAATTCTTCAATTGTATATTTGCCATTTCACTGAGAACAAAACCATCTCTTTTAATTCAAAGTCACCTGACCCTGGCATGTAGACAAGTGCCCTTCTGTAAGTAAAAGAAAAGTTTCTGAAAATAAATGCAGATAACAGGGTAAACTCCAATTTTTTTTTGTTTCATAAATAGACACCTGCTTATATAAGGAATGTATCCTCTAATGATAATTTCTCTGGCTTACTCATTTAATTTTCTGGATCATTTTGTTTTCAGGGCAGTGGAAACAGAAAAGGAATAAATACAAAATAAAGATGAGATAGGTCCTATTCTAATCACAACAAATTACTGACATTACTGTTCTGGATGATAATTTTGCCTTTGTATTGCACAGTTTTTAGCTATACTTGGATCACCTTAGAAAAAGTGAAGAAAAAGCAGTGTAAGTGAAAAGGTCAAGTGGAGAGTAACCTGGCTTTAAAATACCTCCAAAAGAAAGATTTTGGTCAGAAACATACCAAGACGCTCCAAACAGGATATGCATTATTCTGATTCAAAGTGGTCTTATCAGTATTCAGGAACTCAAAAAAAAAAAAAAAGAATTGTGATACCTACACAGATTTTGTCCAGGAGCTTTTCTTTTCTTTAAGAATATTTGGGTTTGTTTTTTTTTGATTAGTGAGAAACATAAGAATTATACAAACATCAAACGTATCAAAAAGAATTTTCTTAGAAGAAAAATTAGCAATGTGCAAGATGGAAAAACTGGTCCTAGCATACTACTGAGACTTTTAGTCAGTAAGGACAGTCACTAGTCCCCTGGATGGGGTACACTTAATTGTTGCCAGAGTCACAATGTATAAAGATTTTTTTCCTTTGGTAAAATGGAAATAGAGGGAGAAAAATAAACCAATTCCATCTGAAGGCAACTGGATCCTGTTTAGAAATATTGTATTTTTAGTTCACTGGATGCTTTCTAAGATATTTTAAATAGTTTCAATTCGATTTCAAGTCACACAGCTCTTAAAAACTATTTTTTATGCTCAATTTAGTATTAAGATGCAATTACAATAAAACACATGAAGAATTGGTTTTCT
>NW_008662783.1:3308-13845 GCF_000695815.1 Acanthisitta chloris
AGCATCAACTTTTGCAAAATATTGAGAAAAAAATTACTAAAAATTTTTTTATATTTTCAGAATTCTGTCCTTCAAGTATTCACTTATCAGATGCTTGATCAGTTTCCAGAATAGCAATTCTGGACTCTCTGCAGCCTTACTTATTATTTGTGGAGATTTTATTTCACTCTTTTTTTTTTTTTTTCCAGTGTGATGGGTATAGAAGACATTCCCATGAAAATCATTGTCTTTTAGAGTAGTATGGAAATAAGCATAACAAGAATGAGAACATGATTGCCTTTTTAAAACATTAGCCTAAATGTGTCTAAGTAACATTTTAGTAATTTAAAATATAATTCATTGACATTTTGGAACATTTAGCTGGTCTTCTTGATGAATAATAAAAACAGAAAACAAATTAAGCAACACCTTTTTCTTCAGTCAGAACTAAACGAGAAAAATGCTGGAGAAAGGACATACTTCGTTAAAAAGTGGAAAAAGGAAATGGAAAAAGAAACTGAAATAATTTAGTTATGCAGTCCTGGATTCTCTGAATATTCTCTTGAAAGACCAATGAGGGACATATGAAATTATATACAATATTGCCTTTTATGAATTTAAGAATTGTAGGACGACACATTGTTTTTTCCTGTATGTACTGACAAAAAGCAGAACAATACAATAACAAAAACTAGGAAGGAAGCCTTGTGATCTGCTGCCCATTGATTTGATAAACATTGCAGTGCCTTATATTTATGTTTAACTTCTAATTTGCATTTCCTTTTTGCTCATTCCACAAGGACATAGTGTATGATTCGGCCAAATAAATCAGTGAAGAAAAATACTGTTAAAAGCTGGTCTGAATTATGGAGTTCTTCAATTCAATAATCTGGAGAGCATGACTGCTTTAAGGTCTGAAATTGAACAACATCTTAGTAAAAATTAAAAACAAAAGAATGAACTCTGGTAATTGCTTATTAAATTTTCAAGCCCCAGTGATGATAACAAGTTTAAATTTACTGCTCAATACATTTAAAGTAGATGGTACCGAATGCACAAAAAAAGCCACACCAGCATAGCAAATAACTAGATGTTCTTGAATGGATAAGTACCTCAGTTCTTTATTACCGCTGGAGAGTTTAAGGAATTCAATAAGACTAACTTGAATAGATCTGATGAAAATGCTGTGCATCATGCACAACTAGTGCTGTATTGTACCAACCAGTGCCTCAGCTTAATGCTTCAATTGAGCAAAAGCAAAATACAATCTCTCCACATGCACATTCTGGCTTTCTTAGTACTCCTCAAAAAGCCCTCCTCTTCCTTACTGCTGCCTTGGAGCCACAGTATGTTTGTTTACCTGGTGCAAATCCTGAGTTTCCTCATACTATGTGAAATTTCCACAGACATTTAATTTCAGTATGGTATGGTCCAGAGGTTCAACACAAGAAATAAACCAAACAAAAGCACTTTTATATATGGGAGATGAAGTTGGACTAAAGGGTCTTGTCAGAGCATATGGAAAGAGAAAAGGAGGAAGAACAGGTCTGAAACAGGTTGCACAGGGAAATAGTAGATGCACCACTCCTGTCAGTGTTCAAGACCAGACTGGATGAGGCTTTGGGCACCCTGGTCTAGTGAGGAGGTGTCCCTGCCCATGGCAGCAGGGTTTGGGACTAGGTGATCTGCAAAATCCATTCCAACCCCTAAAATTTTATGATTCTATGATGAAGACAAGGAACAGAGATAAAAAGGCCAGAATTAAAAAAAGCAGCTTGAGGAGTAAAGCTGAGTGGCTTATAAATCTCACTTCTCATCTTTAGAGAGCTTTCAAAATGCTGGAGGAACTTAGAGATCTGAGTTTAAATGGTTTTCTGAAAGACTATTTCAGCAAAAGCTGGAGAGAGGGAGTAGAACTACTTGAGAAAGACAAAGGGAAAATATAATGAAAGTACTAGCACAAAAGGGGCGAGTTAGAGTTCTCACACTGACATTTAACAATACTCTTTTAACACTAATAAGATGTAGTTTTTACTTGTTAGCATGGAAAAGACTATTTGCTTAAACCTGTGAAGCAATGCATATTTTACTTGAGCAAACAGAGAAAACACACTGTGAAAGAGTCTGTCAAAAATAGTGAAAGATACAGGCAAAGAAGCATGAACTCAGCCAACTAAACTGATCGACAATAAGATGAGAGCCAATGTGCCTGTGTCGTTACAGCAGCAGCAATTCCACCCCTTAGAATGTGCCACTGCTCAAATTGCTTGGCAAACCACAAGATGAAATTACCTCCTTGCCAACTGCTGTCTTTAAGATTCTAATGCAGATATACAGAACCTAAAGTTTATAGTTTAAACACAGGTTAAAGGATTCCTTCAAAAGTGTTCAACCTGTGAAGTGGATGAAAACAAAATTATAGTTCATTAGCAAGAGCCCAAATGTGCCAAAATCATCCTGAATTTGTGGCATAGCAAACAGGTGTGAGCATTTACTTCAAAGCAGAATGTCTAGTAGCTAAACAATATAGTGGAGAAATAGAATGGAGTATAAGAATATTTTTCACTCTTTCTTTTAATGCCTATTTTTCTTCAGCAAGTGAGAAGTAACACACACTGTGGAAAAAAGGTAGAACATATTTTGAATAAAAAATAAACTAATAAAAAACTGTCAGGAAAGGGATTATGATGTGATAGGTTTCCTCTGATAGGTGAGATTAAGCCTATTGATCCCTGTTTTGTCCTGGATTTTCTTACATCCATACTTGAACAGGGGGATTATGTGGAAATCAAATCACATTTGTATAATTTAATATATAAAAAGTTAATGTTATTTTAATGATGAAAATGAAATTAATGATGTTTTAATCATAAAAGTCAACCCTTGCCATCAGCAGCAAGAATTCACATTCCTATCTTGCATAAATTCTGCATTTTATTTAATTCTAATCCAGAGACCATTGAGAAGATTTCTAAATTTACCCTGTAATTTATATTTATCCTCTTATTAAATACTCCAGAGCTAAGATGTATTAAAATTTTTTTACTTTTTGTGAATCCTGAGAAATTCACATGTTTCCTCTGAATTTTAGGAGTCTACAGCACTATCTCCAATTATTTATAGTTTTATTTATTCTTAGTCCCCCTGGAAGGACTGGAGATTTTATTTCAAGCCCTGAGTCCCTGAGATCACATTAAGAAGTGAGGATCTCAGCATTCCTTAAGGGGAAGGATGAGGGGAGGAGAAATCAAAGATATGAAAAGCAAATAAGCCACCTAATTTCTAGCTGTTTTGATACCTTCAATATGTTATTTGAATATTGCCTTACAATTCAAAAGAAAAAAGTAAAATAAAATAAAATAACTACTAATATAGCTATTATTTAAGCCTCTGATTGAAGAAAGTGCTGGGAGCAACGTGTCATGTATAAGTTTCTTCCATGTGGATTCAAATCTCTATCATCTCCCAAGTCTGTTCATTCCATTGCTGGGTAAGATATCCATCTCTCAGCCACATAATTCATCTTCTATTTCTCCTTGCCATGCACTGCTTCCTTCCTTTCATCTTGAGATGCAGTATAAGCCTCAAGTCTTGTATTTTTCCTCTAAGAAGGATGTGTTCTTCAAAATTCTCCCTTCTGAACATTGTCCCAGTTTCTAGGGAGCTTTGAATAATAGCTGTAATTTTGGGACCTACATTCTCCTCTACTTTCCTTAATGGACAATGTTTACAATCTTAAGAACATGATGAATCCTCCTCTCCTTCCTCAGACACACTTGCTATATACAAGGGTAAGGAAAATGTTGTTCCTCTTCTTGATAGATGAGAATACAAGGCACCGAAGTAGAAAAGGTTTAAAAGAGTTATTTATCTGTCAGATTAGAAAATGTGATTAGAAATAGAAAAAATAAACAAACAAAAAATTAAACAAGAATTATCACTTTACTTCTCTAACATATGGGTGAGCAATGCATTGGAAATGACAGTTGGGTTCTTGCCATCAGTCTTGCCTCTTTTGAGGCAAACAGGTATCATGAATGACTGGAATTAGGGGACAATTGCAAAAAGATGCACTCTGATTGTTTTTAATCAGAGAAAACCAGTACATTTTTAAAAACCAGAATAGGAGCAATATCATCAGCTGCCACTGCAGAGTGTACTATTACATTATTTCTTCTTTTTATTGCTCAGTTTGTTAAGACACTTGAAACTCAGAACTCACTTGGGATTCACTGTATAGGAGGTGAGGTATGAATTGGAGAGCACGAGAGTGCAATGCTACCCAGTTGCATAACAAGCAAGAGAAAGTGTCTCCTTTTTTCTTTCCTTGTTTGTGGGTGATATTTCTTCATAAAATGAGGAGAAAAAGGTATCAAGCAAAGCTAATTATACTTTTAGAAATTTCTCATCTACAATTCAAATAGGGATCTCCCTCAGAGGTATTCAAATTTTACATACTGCGTGTGCTAACCTTCATCATACCAAATGGCTGCAGAAGCTGAAATGTTTTCCATATCAATTGCATTTCATTCACAGAGTTTAAGACCACCCATACATTTATGCTAAAATGAACTATCAAATTTAAACATATGAAATCAGGCAGATTTACAAATGAGGTTTCATTTCTAATTCATACTTCCTTGTTCCTATTTCAAAAGGAAAGAGAGTGAGAGATGACTAACATTCGTGTAAATGATCTCGAGGGCAGAAAGATGATTTTAAAATTGTGGTTGTTGATACAAAAGACAGTAACAACTGTACTTTTTCTGGCTCTAGTACTTTCTAAGAGCTTTTCCTTAGCAGCTTGTGTATTCGAAATGTAAGAACAGCTATTTCTGAGCACTGGAACAGTCTTCATGGAATACAGACTGCAGGTAATTAAGCAAACATGTGAAGAATACGGGACAAGAGACAGCCAGCCTGGGCCTTCAATGAGTGGCATTTTGTTTCACAATAAATTAAGCATACAGTCTTTATTATGTCAATAGAGCACACTTGTGAAAGAATAATTTCTCAGCAGAAGGAAGTTCAGTACAAAGTGGTAGTATCTGAGATTTTTTCATTTATGCAAAGTGTTTCTTTTATCATGCAGTTAATAGAAATTTCTGTGGTATGCAAAAGAGTAACAGTAAGGGAAAAAAAAGTAGCACGAACACATGTTCTCCTAGAATCAAATGCACTCGGAAAGTGAAGCACCCTTAATTTTTCTGTCAATCTTTGTTGTCTATATTTTCCTAAGCGCTTTACTCTAGATAGTAGGGGAAAGACTTTGTTCTACTCCCCAATATGGGCAGTTAACTATTAATATTTGACTTTTTGGTGATAGACGCATATGCCAGAGTAAAAGGAACATTATAAATGATTCATCAAATATGTACATAATGAGCAGAACACAAAATGTCTTTGTTAAGCAGAAGCATTAATATCTGAAAATAAATACCACTTAAAGATAAAAACTTCATATAAGAGTAATAACCAGATATACTAGAAATAACCAGTCAAAAACTAGCTATACACCTGTGCCACTTTCAGCTTAACAGGGAATGAAGATACCTATGCATTAGCGTTTTATTTTGAATCAGGATAGTGCTATTAAAATAAGTGTGCACATCCGCCCTTAGAGCATTTGAGCTTCCATTGCAGAAGAATGGAATGGTCTCATAATGAATGCGCTGAGCTCTTTGTAGAGGAGCTAAAGCTAAAGAGGCACCGCACAACTGTTCGGTCCATAGAGCCTGACTTGAGCTGGGTTGAAATTCCAGTCTCCAAGAGAGTACAGATGGGATGGTGTGCCCTCAATACCTTACACATCCTTACTTACTGCTGGTTCCATTGTCTACGGATGCAGACATGAAGTACATCTTGCCAAATTCTTCAATGCAGACGTGCTTTTTTGTGGTCTTTTACTTTAAGGTGGATAATGATGTAGACAAAGCTGATTCATGACCTAAACCCAAAAAGTCTTTAAGCAATAGTTTTGTTCTAAAGTGAAAGAGTTCAAGACACTCTAATCCTCTTATTCAAATCAAAGTAAAACAATAATTTCATAAAGAAAAATATTCTCTGATATAATTTTATTTTTGGTCTGTCATCCTCATTAACATCAATATTCCACTAGCGTCTAAAATGCTGATTTTTTTACCATCTGGATACTCCTTTGCTGCTCAGGCACTTAAGGTCTCTACTTGCACTTTAACTGTGAGATTACAACTGTATCAAAAGTATTTTTTTCAAAAATGAGCATTTTTTAAACAATTGCTTTCTTAAACATGAAAATAAACACAAAAAAGGTTGATAATTTAGTTTTCTGATATATTTCTCAAGGAGAACCTTCAACAGGAATCCAGTTATATTTTATCAGCTATATTAGAAACAGAAATTAATTTTGTTTACACAAGTAAGTTTTAAACTAAATGTCTAGAAAGGGTTGTTGGTTTTGTTTGTTTGGGCTATTTTTCTGTTGTCAAACAGTAATATAACCATCTCTTTGAATTTTCCATCCATAACTTGTATCTAAACTATGCTCTTAAGCCCCCATTTTCTTTGTCCAGCCGCAGTTTTACTGGACGTTATATCACATAACAAATCACATCTAAAATGATGTTATAATTCAGTTTAGTGGCTCTGGATATAAGCTTCTTCTGTATCTTAAATGAGATAAGCAGATGCTCTCTGTTGTTGTCCTTATTTAAGGTTCTTTCTGACTTCAAAGAACAGTAAAATGGGACATGCATGCTGCTGGAAGAATAGTCATAGGTCACTATTCGAGTCAGCCACATCTGTAAACTTGAATAATTATGCCACTAGCATGTTGTAATTACTTATTGCAAACTAGTAGGCTGTAGTTTATTTTCCACTGAGCATACTAAAGATACAGGATAGTTATTTATATAGCACATATAGGATCATGCAATACCTCAGATGCTACATTGCACATTCTCAAATAACTTCATGCTTACCATCATTTCCTATCTCAATCCAGTCTCAATTCAAAATTTCCCTTCTCAAAGCACATTAGAGTCTTCAAAGGTAACCACAACTTCGTGGCAATCACAATCTTGTATTATACTGATCTATGTTATAAATTGTGTGTGTGCCTTTATGTCTTCACCACCTTTAGAAAAGGTTGCAATTGTGTTTGTATCTGGGTGTAAATATGAGGAAACACATTTCATATTCCATATGGTATACTATGATGCATGCAGTTGGAAGGAGAACAGAGATATATCTGGCTGCAACTACTCATACTCAGATGTCCAGGGTGCAACTGTTTAGAGGTTTAAACCTCTTGCTATAAGTTTCTATTAGAAGCAAACAGGAAAATATTTAAACAAACAAACAAACAAAAAACCTACCACAACATCAATTTAACTTTCAAGTGTGTTACTTTTATTAGTTGGGTTCATTTTGTTTGCTCTTTAAGTATGCAGAACTCCCCACCTGAAATTATCACAAGTCATCTTTCTGTGGAAAGCCCTATTTCACGTCACATACATGCAAAACTGTATGACAAGCTTTTGATAACTTGCTATGAACTGCATCATCATCTTTGAAAGAAACAAGTGAAAAACAGAAGACATTTTTAAACAGTGACAAGAATAAAACAATGTAATGAGAAATCTGTCTCTGCTCACTATATACCATGCAAGAAACAACCCTTGAGAGCAAGACAGCTGTCATTAACACTGTTAGCTTATATTCTGGTCCAAAGCATCCTGGTCCCATGTCCCCCATGGATGAAAATTTGCTAGTACTAAAATAATCAAGTTAATTTTTGTCACTATTGTTATTGCTAATTTAGCCAGCTGAGGGGAAGTTAAAAAAAGTAAGAAAATCAAGGCTATTACTAAAATTTGGAGTATTTTTGATAAAATATATAAAATTTGCATTAAAAAACCACAGAAAATTGGAAGTATGCCTCTTTACTAATGTGATTGTATTTACCTGGCAGTGCTTTTAGCTGCAATTGAGATAGCATCAAAACAGAAGACAGATTTGAATTGCAAGTGGGTGTAATATGAACATAGTCTGATAAACTTGCTTCTATTTAGTTCCACTTTTCTAAGCAAAATTTTTTATGACCATGTTTTCTGCAGATTGAAAGGGAATATGAGGTGAAAAAAACTTTTAAAATTGCTTACATGGAAGAAGTGGGAGTACAGTTTTCCTCTTTGGTTTTCATGTCATGAGTAGTTGTAACAATAATAATGGCCGCATTAGTTCGTGTGTTACAACATAAGTAATACCTAATTCAACCTTTAAGTGGCTTGTTGAAATTACAGGTTTCACCTAATTACCCTCAGAAAACAGTGCCTAAACTTTAGAGTGAAATCAAAACCATCTTACAACACTGGTGACTCCTCTGACAAATCAATATCAGGCTTGACATAATAAGTTACACTGCAGAGAACAAAAAGCCCCATATCCTGTGGGACTGCTTAGACTGTACTTTGAAACTGAAAAAACTTATCTCTGGTACATAATGGTGTTATATAAATACAAAGTATATGTGCAGCATGCAGGGTGACATTAGAGAATATAGGAAGAAAGGGTGACCACAACATTAAATTTTACCATGGCAAGTATAACAAACTATCTGCTGAAACCTATAAAAATATCCTTCTTATACTGCATAAGCCAAATGTTATACTTTTAAAAGCAATAAGATTATCTTTCAATAAAAAAATATTATGTAAATTTAGGGGTCTTTCTGAGTTGATTAGAAGGTGACTTTCTTCCTGGTGAGTTCTCCTTTAATAATAATTATATGTCTGTGGGGTGTACTGATTGCCGATCTGACCACAGTTCACAAATGCTGTTGATTTTGAAACTGGACATCCATTCAGAGATTTTAAAAATTATATTCATTAAATTCTGTTGCAATATCTCTTGATGTAACAGCAACACATGATCTTAGAATTTAATTTTTTTAATCTGTTCTGGAACATACAGTACTTCAGTTAAAAAAATTAAATTCTCACGTTCCCAAGTTAAGCAAATGAAGGTCTTAATTCAGGAATTTTAAAAATGCATTTTATTTTCTGCAACTGTTTATTACTAAAACTAACAAGATTATTCAGAAGGCCCAACACTGTTTAATATGAAGGGGACATTTATTGGATGTTCTTTAACATACTTCATTTATGTTTAGTACAGTGATACAAAACACTCACCTGCTTATTACTGACTAATCCCTAGGCTATTTTCAAGTTAGAGGCATCAATTTGGCACAACCACAATACCATGCCTGTTACAGCATAAGCCACAGATATAAGAAATACATGTGTGAGCTCTTCTTCCCCAGATAAAATAGATTATTTCAAAGTTATTCCAATGTTTCACTGAAATACTGGTTTATAATAAAAAATTTTTAAAGTTTTGCTACACTCACAAAATCTTGTGAACTGTTGATACTGCTGTTATGGGGATAATGTACCACTCCCCTCTGGTATACCCTTACTGGTGACAATCATGATATATGGTTAGCAAGCTACTGCAAACTTCATTCAAAGGTCCCGAATGTTGAGAGCAACTTGTAGAGTATGTTTGTAAACTAACACCTGCAAACAGTGTTTGAGAATAAAACCACCACATTAGTCAGTTTACTTGTATTATACTGCTAAGGATAGGTTCCATCAATTAATTCAAAGCCTGCAGATGATGCCTAAATATGTTACTGAGAATATTTACATATCGTGTGATTTTAATTGCATGATACTATAGATTTAATTAGCTGGAGGTGTGTTAATTATCACTTTCACAATCAACTAGACATGTCATAATTGACTTCAGTGAATGTAGTCCATGGAATTCATCTAGTGTCTTTAGAGATTCTCATAAGTCTTTGAGCAGTTCTCAGCAAGAGTATTTTATTTTATAATTTAACATACCAAAAGTTTCCATTATAGTGAAATCCAAGTGCTTCAAAGTCCTTGAGAAAGAAATGCTCAGGTTGCAAAAGAAGAATCAACAATATTAATTGTCAAGTTTAAAAATGCCCATAAACTTAAGTGATGATTCTCATGGTTATATTACAGGTACTTTTAGAACAACAAAGAGCTATAGATCCTGAGCTTCTCCTTTTTCTTAATTCAATTGTGATAATTTCAGTAGGAGATATATTTGAAAGTTTCATTATCTTTTTCCAGTTCATTGCTGGATCAAATACTGTAACTAAGGATGAACACTCTCAATGGCAACATGAGTGGAATTATACCACAATGTTTTCACCCAAAAGCTCTGACTGTTGACTGCAAATGTTACTATTGTCTTAACAGAACAGATCTCAGAGAAGAACACTAAAGCTTGGATGTTAAAAGTTCAGGCTAATGACACAGAACAAGGTTTTCTAAGCAGCCCAGATATCAGAAAACACATACTATTCCAGGACTCTATGTCCTGGGAGTACCAAGTTCTCATATATGGTGACCTTAAAATTACATAAAGTATCTTACAGAGTGAAAGGGAGTTATCAGAGGAAAGGGATGCTCCACCACTTATCAGTGACTGCCTTGTAAGGAAAACAGCTGACATCATCTCTAATTTTACTTTCTGAAAG
>NW_008662783.1:13869-18870 GCF_000695815.1 Acanthisitta chloris
TCATGCTATATCTGCACATCAGTTTGAAATAGGTAAATCCCCCAAATAAGTATGTCCCCAGAATGGCAGAAAATTTGGAACGAAATACTTGATCATAACATCTCTATGGTATCTCTTAATCAGCTAAGTTTGTATGTTTCTCTACTCTGAGTTCTGACTTCCATTCACCTATTTTTAATCTGTAAAAGTCCCCTCACAGGTGGTTCAAAAGATGAAGGTGCATAATACAGAAGCATTGCTTCCAATATGTGACAAAAAAACCAAATAAATAAGAATTAGCAAGGCTGTGCATTGTGTCACTTCAGGTCATATTTGAATCTAGTCACAAAACAAGCACTCTGGGATTTTCTAACTTATAGTTTCTGTTTGTATATCAGTTTCTGTACTGCAAGGATTTTCTGATAGCTTTGCAAAGCAAATGATTGCTCCTTATAAAACAGTCAGAAAGAAGAAGAGGCTTTTTTCCTGCGTTTCTAGAGCCTGTGAATACAAAGGTGAGATTTTGCACTGCAGTGTCCTTCTAGGTCAATGCACCTCCTTCACAGCAGTCTTCATCTTGATCTCATTTAAAGGAACTCACTGTCCAGTGTCTTGCCACAAAAATATCATTTAATGTTTATTCACCCAGACTATTTCACTGATTATTCTCATGCTGACCTTGGATAATTTTCTACAATATGTTTCTGCTCTCAGACTTTCAATGCCATTGCTTCAAATTGAATAACAATCCACTGCCACAAGACTTTTTTCCTTTTATTTTTTTTAGCATAGAAGAGAAGCTCCAGCAGTTGGTTCATATAAAATCTCATTAGTCTCTTCTGATTGTTTTGACATGCCTTGGAAGAGAACTGTTCATTACCATGTAAATGGAGATAACCTCTGTTTCTAGGCTAACTGTAATATAGCACTTTGCATTTGAAATTTACTTGTTGAAACAATCATCCAAGCCTAAATTATAGGGAAACTGAAAACAAGACTTCAAATGCAAACTGGTTGACATAGTGACTATGAAATGGCTCTTTCCTTTCTGTAATTCCAGAGAGAGGAGATATTTAAACATTCTGTAATGCCACAAAGAAGAGAGAAAATTACAGGTCCCTTCCAACATGGAGATCGTAGCTGACAGGCCAGATTCTGGTTGTTTAATGTAGAGTAACATATAAGGATTTTTGTTGATACTGATTAGACGATGTAGATAGAACACTGTGAATAACAACTGGAGACCTTAGCCAAAACTAAGCAAATATGCAACAAGATTTTAATAACATGCATACCCAGTAAGAGTGGAAAATGATAGTAATGTATCAAGCAGAAGTTGTGTAATGATGATATTTCCTAAATTCTGTTGGAGTTTATTAAAAAATGAAGAAGTTTCACAGAGGTAATTCAAGTGCATTAGAGTGTGTGGGAAGGGTTTGCAGTATAAGTTAGGACAAGGCTCTCAGTTTACAAAGGCGCATTGTAAGAGACTGCCTTTCCTTACTGGAGAAGATGTAGGAGTGCAATTCACTGAGAGAGAGTAAATTTCATACTCAAGTTTCACTACCGAAGCTGGATGAAAAGATGTTGCCTTCTTAAGAAAAGGTTCAGTAAACTCTGATAAACATAATTCATGGAGTCTTAAGCTTCAGCCACCACTGTGCCCTTCTGTTGTGGGATGCCACATTTCTAGTCAAAAGTAGCCACGGGAGGAAGCATCCCTTTCTATAGTTGTTGCTCTGGAAAGGCCATGTTTTAGGCTAGTGCAGCAGGATCTCCTAGAGGCTTTGCTTTTCAGTATTGAATTCTGCTAGGCAATTCAGGGAACCATATGTGTTTCCACTTACTCTCTGTTTTTCAGGCTGGCATATCAGTGCTAAAAACTTTGATCACTGTCTGCATAGTTTGTGAAATAAGGAGTCCAATAAAGTACACAGCAACTCACTATCAAAGCAAATGTAACTTTCCAATGGGAGAAAAAAAATCTCATCAATGACCTTTGTATGTCAAATTACTTTAGAATATTTTTGACCTTCACTAAAGAATTCCAAAAGAATTGCACCATTCAAAAAGACTTGAGAAGTATAATACTGAGGAAACACTCTTTATTTCTATCAGATACAAGGAAAACTGCAGCATGACTGTTTCACTAGAAGAAGATAAGACATAAATAGGAAAAAAGACTGCACTGGGAGCAGTCCACTTATGTGATGTGACCATTCCTGAAGCTTGATAGATTTGATCACGATGTCCATTATAAAAACACCTCCTACCTATGACATGAAAAAGTTTTTCTTAACTGAAAAACCCTGTATCATACTCAACCCTCTCTGACCTCCCCTAATAAACCATCTTGTAAGATTTCAAAGCTAGGATGCACCATCTGCTGTCATGTTTTATTTGTTGTGAGTTATTCTATCTTTTGAATTGAAGATGTTTATGCAAGACTGTGATATTTATTTATTTCTCCTTGCATTCTAACCTCTGTCTGTCCTCTATAGTAAAATGACACCTTTTGGAGTTCTTCGCAACAACTATTATATCTCCAATGTAGAACTGTTGCATTACAGACAAAAAAATGTTGAACATGTTTGGTATGACTACTGTGGTCTTCTACAGGCGTTCTTCTATAGATAATCTTGAATAGTCTGATACTTCAAATTTTATGCAAGGTTCCCCTAAAGATCAAAGATGCCATTAAAGTGTGGAATTATTCTATTAAATATCCCTGACATGTCTTTAAATACTTGATTCATCACAGAGACTCATTTCAAACCATTCTCAGTGCAACCTTTCCACGCAGAAGTGGAGTTATTTGTTCTGCCTTACATAACTTCTATTTGCTTTTAGAATCAATATGGACTTTTATTTTTATCCGAAAAATAGTATTATTAAAATATCTGGGAAGATGTGTATACACACTGGTTGTATAATTTCCCAATCTCTCTCTTTTTCCTGAAGTAAGGATTACCAATTATGACATTTTGTCTGTGGTCATATAAAGTATGTATTAAAATATCATAAAGAAAATACTACTATATGCCCTCTGCCCTCTACTGGATAGCATCACAACTGTTCTACTACATGGTACAACTAAAGTCAGAAGTTACAAAACAGACACCTTTCAACTAGCAAGTCAGCTGCCCCTTCTACTACATCCTGGAATATAGTTTTCATTTTACTTCACACTGTTTGATCTGGATTTCAAGTACTAGCCCCATACCAGTCCACAGTGAACACACAATTTTATTACTAATGTTGTTCAGGAGAAGATTGTGACTACATTTCACAAGCAAAAGATAAAACTCAGCCTGACATGCAGACACAATGATCACATGCTCCCTTAAAGTTAAAAATTATCCCTCAAACAGCATGATGCCAAATATATAAGAAAAACTAAATTCATTGATAACCAAAAAAGTGACAATTCAAACAGTGTAACAGGGATCATATTCTCATTACAATGCCTGTGTGGAACATAAAGAATGATTCTGAAATATCACAATGACCACTGGTGTCCTGATAAACCTTACTTATATGTAAGAAGATTTTGAGATGGGAAGAACAGTTAGTCCTTTTGCTGCTCAGATGAAAATTCAAAAAGATAATTCAAGAAGTAAGTCAGAGGAGCAACTATATCGTGATGGAATAGAAAAGTAATGATTTTTTTCTGAAAATATAGCTAAGAAATTGGCAAGACTAATAAATCAAGGGAAAAGTCTAAAGATTGCCAAACTGATGCAAATGGAAACTAGTGCAGCAAAGACTCTCACCAGGACTGTATCATTCAAGCCTCATATTTATTTCAATGTTCATGTCATGAAAATCAGAAAA
Source organism: Acanthisitta chloris (assembly GCF_000695815.1). Classification (NCBI taxonomy): domain Eukaryota; kingdom Metazoa; phylum Chordata; class Aves; order Passeriformes; family Acanthisittidae; genus Acanthisitta; species Acanthisitta chloris. The sequence goes on from NW_008662783.1 coordinate 17,683, forward strand.
AACGAGGGTATTAGGACTGTCTTATCTAAAGAAACTAGATTCAGAGACACACTCCCAGCCTTAAAGGACAAATGAAAAGTCATTTTGGGTACTGTATTCTTAAGAGAAAATTAAGCATATACACATAGATAGAAATGCATAGGTCAATATGGGGTACCATAAAGGTGTATGCCATATTGTTCCTACAGCATTTGAAGGATGATTAAAAACAGAGAGGAATATGCAGAGCGTATGTCATGGATGGTGGAGAAGAAGGAGGGATTCAAATCTCTGAAACTAGTGTGGTACAGCTGGGTTGGCACATGGATACAATTTTGTGTGTGTGTGGTGACTTTTCATATTTTTTTTTTTATTTTTTTTTTTAAATGAACCTAACCACCCACTGAGGTTTAAAATCTACAGGAAAGAGCATGCCAAAGAAAGTCTGGTCATGTGATCTGCAGAAATAGAAGGTAATTATGTTTCAGTCAAAACAGTTTTTCTCTTCGTTACTCTTGCCCTGGTTTCACTCTCTATGTTGTCATTTTCAAAGTCAGGAAAAGTCAGGTTGCATTTTGATTTTGTATGGGGCTGCTTCAATTGTTCATTACTGCCAAACATAGTGCTAGAATTGCATATCTCCCTCCCTCACCCCACCACTATGAACACCATCCTATTTTGTTAATTTTGCAATTAATCCACTGGAGTGTAAAGCCACTTGGCACCTCTCTGAGGGTGGTCTTCATGCACAAGCTACTGTACCAGTAAAAATCAAATTCTCCCTTGTGTAACAAGTTTGTGATGACCAAACATGCAGAAATAGAATTATGACAGCACCTGAATGTGTAAGACGAATCTAATAAAAATTTGAAATACCATGGCACATTTTTCAGTAAATTGATTTCAAATATCACATAGACTGAGAGAGAACAAAAATCAGGAAACACTGTTTTAAGTGCATGCTGTAGGCCTTCATTCAAATGTGGTAGGAAAGCTAGAGGATAGCAGAAGAAACATTTTAAAAGGGAGGCATGCAGAATCATAGAATCATACGGGTTGGAAGAGACCTCAAAGATCATCGAGTCCAACCTGACCATCGTTACTAGACCATGGCTGTAAGTGCCACATCAAGTCTCATGTTGAAAACCTCCAGGGATGGTGAATCCACCACCTCCCCGGGCAGCCCATTCCAATGCCTGATTACTCTCT
>NW_008662784.1:0-487 GCF_000695815.1 Acanthisitta chloris
AGGAGGGGAAAGAACAGTCCCAGTTTCTCTCGTCCCAATTTTAATTCTTCGAATTTCTGTTCTTCGGCAGAGAAAGGTTTTCTCCCTCTCTTCCTTCCCTCCATCAAAAAAGCATCATTTACGCTGAAAAAAAAGTGTGTGTGTATGTGTGTGTGTGTGTGTGTGGTGGGTGTGTTGTGTGTGCGTGTGTAGAGGGGAGGGGGTGGTGCACGAAGGGAGAAAAAAATTGGACCCGGTGTAATCAGCCGATGATTTGTTCTCTCTCTGAATTTGCATGGCTCGGCAGTTCTTTGTGTGCATGTGTTTATGTTTCCTCCTGATCTTCGCGAAGGGGAGACAAATTAATTATTAGAAGAGAACGGAAATATATACGTATATATTAAAAAAAAAGAAGAGTGAGAGAGGAAAAAAGAGAAAAACCACCCATGTGGCTGGTTTCGAAGCGGAGGGGAAGGCTCGTGTGGGATGAGAAAGGGGAGACCCAGAA
>NW_008662785.1:0-1368 GCF_000695815.1 Acanthisitta chloris
AAAATTATTTCTAGATAAAACTGCTGTTGATTAGAATAATGACAGTAATACACAATATTGAAGTATCCTGAAAATAAGAGTTAAATTGTACAATTTCTTTATTTACAGGTGTGGAAGTAAGGTTATTCATAGATTAACAAAGCATTTAATTGGGGCTTTCACTGTTTGTTGGGCCAATGCTGTACTCAAAGACCAATATAGAGAGGATTTGCCTCTTTTGGGGGTGTGTGGAGCACTCCCTCTCTCCTCCACCCAACACAGAATTACCATAATGATTATAAAAGGTAAAAGCCTCAGGAGTTTTCCCAGTACATTGGTTTCTATACAGATGAATAAGCTACTTTTAACAGCAGATGTTACATCATCATGTCAAGCAGTTCTACAGACCAGGTAGCACTCAAGCCATGTTCAGTATTTCCTGATAAAGTTGTGTCATTTCCAGTACCACTGTGTATGCTAACAAATAATTTTAAGGCAGAAATGTTATATCCATTCCCGTCAGTTTACCTTAGACTCTTCCAAAGAAGCTGGACAGTTCTGCCTGGCTCTAGTCTCTTTTGAACTGGTTTCTGTAACCCTAAATACAGTGAGGTGGGCAGAAAGAGGAGGATGGAAAAAAATAGATCAGTCATTCACATATGTTTCATTATTCACACATACAAGGTGTGAGTTGCAGTTGTTCCTAGAGAGCCAAACCTCCCAGTGAAAAGAACATTCTTATCTTGAGTACTTTGACTTCAGCTTAATGTCTTTAGAGAACTCTCAGATATAAAAAAAGACCACAAAGATCAAGGTCTTGGCTGCCATCCACTTCACTGTGTTTGTTTCCCCACACTGCTGAGGGTTGAGCAGTCATCTCACCTATACCTCATACAGATACCTACATTGTAGACTTCCAGTTTGGCAGATCTGTTCTGTCTTAGAAAACTGAAGAGAGTTCTGTGTACAGAAAAACGTCATTCTATTTTCTGGTTCTGCAGCACTGTAATGTCTTTTAAACAAGCTTGAGACAACTTAAGCAGCAGAGTGGACATCTACAGGCAATGCTGTAGGCACTTTTGTTGCTCAGCTTAGGGACTACACTTTACCCTATGGTAAGACACCCTTCATGCTGCAGACCAGAAGATGAAAATAAAGTGAATCACGCTTTCCAAAAGGAGTCAAAACTACAGGAGTAAGCTAAAGCCCAATAGTCAAGTGTCCAGGTTAGATACACAGACCTTTTGCTAACTGATTTTGGTCTGTGAGGATTTACTCTGATTAGCTGAGGGAATGTTGCAGTGGAGTTTGTTTGGTTTTGTTCTTGTATTTTGTTTTGCTTTCCCCTAGAAACTCAATATTAAGACACTCATTTAAGAGCACTGGCAT
>NW_008662786.1:0-258 GCF_000695815.1 Acanthisitta chloris
ATCCCCTATAGATCCCCTATAGATCCCTCACCGAGCCAGAACTCCGAGCTGAGGTTCCCAAATCCTCGAGCATAGGAATCCCAATCCCTCCAGAAATCCGTGAGGCCATTGCAGCGGCGCTGGAACACCTGAAACCAGTATAAACCAGTATAACCAGTATAACCAGCATGGCCAGTTACACCCCAGTGACACCCCAGTGCCCTAGAACCCCCTCCCAGTGCCTCCCAGTGCTCCCAGTTACACCCCACGCACATCCCA
>NW_008662786.1:588-829 GCF_000695815.1 Acanthisitta chloris
GTCCCCCCAGTCGGCCCAGCCAGCCACCGCCCGCGGTGTCCATGTCGCAGTAGACGGGCAGGGGGCTCTGGGGGTCTCCCCTCAGGTACACCACAGTTTCCCTTGAGGGTTTCGCTCCGTTTTGTTGTTCCTCCAGACAGTCCTGGGGGTACTGGTGTGCCAGGGGCGCTGGGGGGGAATGGGGGTCGGGGGGGAGGGAACAGACACCCCCAAATCCGGATCAAACACCAAAACTCCCCCA
>NW_008662787.1:0-1604 GCF_000695815.1 Acanthisitta chloris
GCGACATCTGCGACATCTACCCTTCCCGACCTGCTCCCACAGCGTTTGTCAACCCTCGCCAGGCAGTTTATTTGGGGAGAAAACAAGAGGAGCTGTCGGAGCTGCCTCTGCGGACGGCAGGGCAGAGACCGGGGTCGGGAACGGGCGGCCGCCCATCACGGCAAACCGCCCCGTCTCCGCTCGGTTCATTCCGGTGTCATTAACCTGCGGGTGAAGCAACTGTTTGTGTGCCCTCTCTCCCTCCCCCTGGGCTGCTTTTTCCCTGTTACTGATCCATCCCTCGTAAATCATTTATGGGGAAATGGGCATTTCTCTCCTCGCAGGAGCTTCCCTTGAAAAACTTTCCCATCTTCAGGCAAGCGCCTTTCCTTTGTTATCACGAATAATTGATAAAGGACCCCAACGTGCCTTCAAAAACCATCTAAACGGCTGCCGGGAACTATAGTCACTTAGGGTCACGGGGTGCTCCTGGCTTTAAAAGCGCAATACAGGAAACGACCAGGACCAAACCGGTTTAAAGAAACAGATAGTTTTATGTGGTCACCTGAAACCATAAATGGGAAACTAGGTCTAATTTCACTGGTTCTGGTATCGAGCGTTCAAGCTGACTTCTGCAGAGCCCTTTCCCCCTCCCCCTGATCAGAGAACACCTGGTATTCTGGTACTAAGGCTTCTGCGTTTTCTTGCCTCGAAAAACAGAGCGAAAGTGTATTGTTCAAAAGAAAAAAAGAAAAGCTGTAAACCTCTTAAAACTCTGAATCGTAAGATTACGCCGGCACCACGCGGCTATGAACCGATTTCAAGGGCTGCATTAGAGACTCTTTTCTTTAGAGGTTCCCTGGCTAAACTATTAATTGCCAGGGTTTCATGAAAGATTTGCAGACTTTACAATCATTTATGATCCGTGCAATAAAAACTCGGAGATATGGGCAAACTGGTTCAAGGTGTAATGCAAAGATGTATTAGGTGCCCTTGGCAACTATCTGTGGGTGCTGTTTGTGTTCTCCGAACACGCCCTTCGCTGCAATGAACATTTCTGCAAACCGCGGGTTGGGTTGTTCATTTCCAGAGCTCTGGAGGTTCACACAAAAGAGCTATAGATTTCAGGCAGGGGAATCGAATGCTTGGAAACTCATTCTAGTCCCCCGAAGAGTTCAAATGCAAGTGAGATAATTACCCTTGACGAAAAGTAAACTTCGAGGGAAAAATATATGCCTTTCCCCCTCGTAAATTAAAAGCCCCCGAGAAAGCAGGTCTGAGTGTTCAGCGCCGCAGTGCTCTCCTGACCCTCATCCAGGCGGAGATCACATTATTGTCCGCCACAGCAGAAGGCGGAGAGGAACCCCTCGAATCCCAAGAAAGACACCTCAAAGGGTATCGCCGGTCCTCCGACGATATCCTATTTAGGAGCCTCACAAGCGAGCACCCCAGGCATTTTAAAGATTATCCCCCTAAAGATCTTTGAAGATTATGCTAATGACTGCAGATTACACGAGTTTACTGTCAGAGCGGCCGAACAAAACCCGCCTCGTGGCGGCTGCCCGCGGTCATTTTCTGCTTCTCTTTTAAGATGATTTGCGCCCCCCTCCCCCGGCCGTTCCCTT
>NW_008662788.1:0-13047 GCF_000695815.1 Acanthisitta chloris
GTTGGCTGTATCGGACCAGGCTGCGTGGGTCGCACCGTCCATCTCAGGCGCCAGGCTGTTGGTGCTGTCCAGAGTGTGGTTTGTGCCCCCGATGACTTCATGGCAATCGGGGCACTTACTTGTCTCCATTGCCCCCCCACACTCCCCAATGACATAGATATGTCCATTCTTGCACTTGAACCAGTGGCCACGGGGATAGCCAATAGCGCTGACAATCTGCACCCGCTCAGCTTCAGAAATGCCCAGCCCTGACTCTGGCAAGGCAGCACAGATCCTCTCCAGCTGAGCCTTCACTGCAGCCTCATCCTCTTCTGTGAATTTCTTTGTCCCTTCCAGGATCTTACGGGCCCTGGCAATCTCTGCTTTAAGCCCTGGGGAGATAACCTGACTTGCAGCTTTGCACCTTACCAAAAGGCTCAGCAAATAAGTCAGTCTCTGGACCTCAGACTGCAGGTCGGAGAGCTCCTGTCCTGTAAAACTGAGGCGTGGCTTATCCAGCCACTCCTGGACTTCATCCAGCCGCTTTTTCACCCTTTTCTTCTCATTCTCATCAATTTTCCTAATAGAATTGGTTAGGTCTGCCACACGTTCGTAGAAGTTAAGCTGGTTCTCAATTAGTCCAATACTCTTTGTAGAGAGATCAGAATCTTCGAGTTTATTTTGCAGCATGAGGTACTTAGAGTCTAGATTGCTCTTCAGAACAGTACTCCGTGCTAGTGCAGCCTGCAGTCTTTGTCTGCTAGATGCAATTTCTTGTGCTGGGCCTTGGATTTTCTTTTTCACTTTTTCTATCTCATCCAGCTGCCTCTTCACACTGGTTCCATATCTCAAATTCTTTCTGATGGGTGTCTGACACATAGGGCATACCTTCAGCTTGATGACATTATCGTCTACATCCATATAATGGTCAAGGCCTTGGGACTCAAAGACATGGCCACAATCTTCAAGCTGTACAAATCGAGCATCTGGGTCTTCCTCGAAGCCAAAAAAGATCTGAGTGAGTTCTTCATGGTCACAAATAAGGCACTTATTTGGGCAGGGCTCTCCACATAATCCAACGCAAGGATGACCACAGCTCAGTAGCTTAGCACACGGTACATTGCAGCGAGGCCTATTGCACGGTTCAGAGCAAAGATTGGTACACTGGTAGTGCTGGCACCGCCACTCACATGGCTCAGCACAAGGAACACAGCTCTCTCCACATTTCTTTTTGCACCTACTGTGGATACAATAGTTTTGACATTCCAACTGACAGGGAGGGCATTCTGTAGTACAAGGCTGATGGCACTTGTGGGAGCAGATCAAGAAGCGCTTGCATGGGCTGTTACATGGCTTATGAAATCTTCCTCCGAAGCAAGTATGACAGGAACCTGAACATACATGACCACATGCCAGTGTGACAGAACACTTAGCATTACATTCCACAGGCTTCTTAGCTTTTGTGTCCTCTGTGATCCAGCATTGAACTTGCTGCTTGTGGCCACATTTCAGCATGACTGTAACCAGTTCAGGACACTGTTTCATGCATTCCTCCCCACAGGTTTTGCTGCATCTGTGTCCACAGTTCAACATCTTCTGACAAGGTTCTTGGCAAATAAATTTACTCTCTGGAACAGAGCATGGCACCATCTGCATGTGGCCACACTTAGAAATAGTTTTCTCTACCGTCACCATACATTTTCCACAGGGCTCATAACACAGTTGTGTGCAGCGGTGCCCATCTGCACAAAGCACCTTTTGACAAGGCTTCATACACTGGTACTCCTTGTGCTCCATGTCATATGGGTGACATGACCTTGTGCAAACATGTCCACAACTCAACCGAAATTCACAGGGACGACTACAGCCTCCTTCTGGGACTCTGCTGAAGTCTGCAGCTGTAGATACTGGTGTCTTGGTTTCAGGGTGGTTTTGACAGCAAAGCATCAATGAGTGGCCAATGTGACCTTTCTCCCGAAGGGTGTGAATGATCTTGCTCCAGAGAGGAACCTTGCCAAGCATTCTCATGTTTCCAATACAATACAGCCCTTTCCTAGCTCTGGATAGTGCTACGCATATCCGATTAGGGATCTGCAAGAACCCAGTTCTCTCCTCTTTGTTGCTCCGCACCAGTGACAGCAGAATAATATCATTCTCCTCCCCCTGGTATTTATCTACTACGTTAACCTTCACACCTTCAAAGATCCTCGCTAGCATGAGCTTACGCAGACAGAAAAGCTGACCAGTGTAAGTAGTGAGAATGGTGATCTGAGAAGGTTGATTTTACGCAGACAGAATAGCTGACCAGTGTAAGTCGTGAGAATGGTGATCTGAGAAGGTTGATAATCCTGACACAAGAAGTATTTGCACAGTTCCACTACAAACTGAGCCTCATGCGGGTTCTGGTGGCTTTTCCCTTCCTGGATCTCTTGCTCAGGAAAGTCATGTTCCACAAAGAAGAGGTTAGATAAGACTCCCTGAAACAATGAGAAAGGATGTCAGAAAGAGAATTCTACCCTCTGTCTCCACAGCCTTACCAATGCACAGGGCTTAGCATTTTCCTAAGACATGCCTTCTCTGTTACTGCAGTAAAAACAAAGCAGCAAGGATGATTACTTTTCTACCAGGAAAACTAGGAACACTAGGACTCCAGTAGTTACTTCCAGCTCCAGAGACATAGAGTGGACTCCTCACCTACTCAAAAATTCTATTTGCCTTGAGTTAGCAGGAACCTTTCTTTTTTTTGCCTACCAACTGGAATTCTTCCACCCATAAGAAATTATTGGTCTGTCTGCCAAAACCCAGAAACTGATTTTATCAGGAAAGAACAGTTTTTGTAGATCAAACAGATATCTGTTTTTCCAAAATGTCCATAGTGGCAGAGTGTCCAGTGCAGAAAAATTTAATTCAGTCATCACCTACGCTGTTATTGCACTAACTGGCAAGATTCTATTTTGATGCCTTTTGCTACCTCTCAAGTTTATTTTAATGCCAGATGGAACCACAAGATTCTCCAGAATAGTTTCTCATAGGAAAAATGCGGTAAAATTTTGTCTCCTAAGTTATTATGTGTTTTGGGTGGTATTTTTGTTGTTTGCTGGGTGTTTGTTCTGTTGGAGAACAGGCAAACCAAGGAAGGAGGGTTCCAGTAATCAAGCCACCTCTCTGGCATTGGAGTTTCACATATTACACATGTGTAGCTTTCAATCTCCTACCATTTCTCTTGGTCCCTCTTCCATTTTCTACTGTTCTTTTAAAGTCACCAGTATTGGATTCATTTCCAGTGCCCACCATCACTAATGCCAGAAGAACTACAAATTTCTAGCCTAGTTCTGCATCACACATTTCCTTGATTCAGGGATAAATTTCAATAGCTGAATTTGATCTCAGAATTTGAAATCCCCGAACACTCTATTTTACAGAAACTCATTTAGCCAGTAACAGGGGACAAAAGCCATTGCTCGGATTGCTGGAAACTCACTTTTATGTTCTCATACTTCAGGACAGAGGGATGGTTCTCCAGCTTCTCATATATGTGAGGACTGATAAGTTGGGCAATTTCAGGACGCATGCGGTGCTGAAACACAAAGCAGCTTTATCAGTCTGGAGGAAGGAGCGCCATATTTCCCTGTCAATATTCTGTTGTTCCACTGCACAGACTGTGGCTGAATACAAGACAAAGATGACTTTTCAGTAAGAGACAAGAAGGGAGCACTTTCCAATCCACACTCTCTCCTGCCCCATTGCTGCCACCACCTACAACTATAGGGATGGTAGTAGCAGAGTATCTTCAAGAAAATCACTTGGTAAGGTTTCTGTAACAAGAATGCTGGTTTCAGTGCAAATCTAAGAACACTGTTATAGGTAACAAAAGTCAGCACTTCACCCTAACCCTACATGAGCTCTTCTAGGTAGTTTTAAATACAGGACTGCTGGTGACAGCTTGACAGCTCCTACCATTCTTCTCAGAAATTAAATGGTACATTCTATTAGGCTGTTCTTAAGAGTAGATATATATGCTTAAGTGTACCACAAACTGAAAACAACCTAAATGCAAATGTAATGGATTTTTTAGAGCTCTTCCTTACTTGGTATTTCAGACAGACATAGGGGAAATCCACTTTGATCAGCCGTTCAAAGAGAGAGATTTCCAGATTGAAGTTCTTGGCCAGGTCATACACATTTGCACTAGGCTGCAGCTGAAAGAGAAGGGATAGGAAGTCGATATTTTAGCACTTTTCCTATATGTTAGTAAGATTTTTCTCTCATCTAGTTTTCTGTCACTGGTCCCCCACAGAAAGGCCAGAGACTGGATTCTTGCAGAAGTGCTAAATATCAAAGTTAGATAAGCACATGTAAAATGTATCAGTAAATGTAATTTAAGCACATGTGAAATCCTATCAGTTAAACTAAATGACAAGTCCCACAGGAGCTCTACTCCAAAACTACAGGAGACAGGACCTATGGTAATCTGTGGAAGTTGGGGAGCAACAAGTCTTGGCAACCTTTCACACATGGTAATTGGCTAAAAGGTTCTAGTTCACGTGCACATCAGTTAGAGGCATTAGCCATGAAAGTTACCTGCTGGTGATCTCCAATGAGGATGAGGTGCTGGCAAGCTTTACTCAGAGTAGTAATGGTGTGAGCCTCAAGCACCTCTGCTGCCTCTTCTACAATCACAATTCGTGGCTCTACTTTTTGCAAGATCTGACGGTATTTGGCAGCACCTGAGCAAGGACAGAAGATAAACCTTAGCAGGATATAATTAGATGCAAGCAGTATGACAAGAGTTTTCAGGGAGAGGAGTAGGCTGTGGTCCCAGAAAAGACTGGGTTTCTTCCCAAGATTCCCCATTTCAAGACTCAGCTTTCTGAACTTCAGGACAGCACCATACCAAGGATGGCTTCTATAAGAAGAGTTATTAGGGAAGGCAGGTAGGGATTAGTCCTATGCCTGCCTTGGCACTTTTCTGATGCTCTAATCAGACATAAGATACACTCAATACATCAATCTATACACATAAATAAACGTTAAATTGTCTCTCCAAAGGGACATATTACAATGACCTTAACACTATCATCACCAGAAGCTGATGTGGCGTTAGCAGTGCAGATATTAGCTGTGCCTTACCCAGGCACAAGTGGTGCATTTCTATTACAAGAACACTGCTCAATTTGGAGGGAATGCAAGAGCGCACACAAACCACTCATGGCACTAACAGACAACTGTCACATCAGCCACATTTGCAAAGGGAGTCAGAGATTAAAAAGGCTGCAGACTAATGCAGAGCCTGACCCAGGCTGTGAAGCAGCACATGATGTTAATCTTTTGGCAACAAGGTTCTTTAATCATTACTGGAAGCAGTGCAATAGCGGTTTGTTTCCCAACTGCTGTGCACCTGTAGTTGTCATCCCCACAACTTGGGCCTCCTTGAGAATGCAGAGATCTTCCTGCAGCTTCAGTTCTTTCAGCCTTTCTGCTGCTGCCTGATACTGCTGTTCATGCTTCAGAATCTTCTGACGAATAAAATCCTGGTATGTCTTCAGCCAAAGCCTGAGAAGAAAGTGCCATTATCACACACAGGAAGGAAAACAGGATGGTGACTCAGAAGTTCTGAGAAGGTTCATTTCAAAACTTCCCCTGTGTCTTTTGGGCAACAGATCATTAGAATCTGTACTTAGTCCTGAACACACACACAGACACACACACGCACAGGGGATATTATCGCTGCCCATACTGCACAGGGAAGGTAAAACCAAGCATGTTCAAACAAGGGGCTGAACAGATATGGACAGAAACACCATAGCTTGGCAGAGAGCTTGCAAACTCAAAAGATCCTGGGAAACACTTGTCTGACAGATCCTGCAAAATAGCTCCGTCACCTGTAAAGCTTCCAGCGGGAGTTCAGGTCAAGTTTCCACACATCCTGAACGGCCCTGGCCTCCAACGCTGTCATTGCATTCAGTTTACGGAGCTCAGCCTTTGTCTTCTGTTTAATTTTCTTCCTCTGGGCAGCAGTTATCTGCAGGGGAAAAAAAAAAGAGCTCTCCAATAAGCAGTTACAGCACAAAGATTCTTCTGCATTAGTGTCCTCATGTTATTCTTTACACAGTCAAGCAGAGCCAGAGCATGCTAATGCATGTGCTTACCTCCCACTGCATGGTCTCCTGTAGTGGTTGAGCTGTTTCTTCTTGGCCCTCCAGCTTCATAGCCAACATCACATTGACTAGTTCATTAACAGCTCTGTGGTCTTTCTCCTTCCTCTTCTGAGCCTTTGCTGCCTCTTCCTCCTCAATCACTCTGTCAGCTTCAATCAGGTCAGCCATCTCTGGGATCTCCAAAAGCTCTGCTTCATCTTCCCACTCCTCCTCTCTCTCCTGCTGACCACCTGTGAGAGTGACCAGTCACATGCAGTAAACCACAGCCACTCTAGCAGGATCACAGTGCAGCTGTCAGATCATTATATGGAACTCCATTATATGTACTCCCTTACAGTACCACATATCTTTCTGTGCCTATTTAGTAGCAGTGTCTCCTCTCTGGCACATATGCACTGCTTAGGCAAAGACACCTGTAGAGGATGGGGTGGGTGTCATTTTGGTGAGGTTTTGTTTTCTTTTGTTTGTTTTACCTGGATTTTCAGCCCCTATATTCTCTGCAGCATTCTGAGTGAAGACAGATACACCAAGGCCCAGCCACTCCAGAATCATTGAGTGTTGTGAAGCTCTGTAGTAAAACCCATCATCATCCTAATATAAGGAAAGTCAAATCAGCCAGGCCTGTTGCACTTCAGAGCCTTAGGATGATGCCAAAGCAGTATCTTGCAGAAGCAGGCAACTAGGACAAGTCCCCCCAAGAGACCCTCCAGAGCTAGAAAGTCCGAGCAGCCTCAGATCTTCAGAAAGGACACCCCTCACCTTCAGTTTAACAGGCTTTCATTTAGACAGTTGTATTTTTATGCTGATAGAAATCAGTTAGAATCTCTGCAGTTTAAAGGAGCAAAATTTAAAGGCCCTGCTTGCCCTGCCTGCTCTAGAATACTGTCATTTGGCACAGCTCACACATCCCCTCACTTTTCTAGTAGCCAAGTGATGCTAAAAAGATGTGTGCTTGGGAAGCCTCAGACTCATTAGCAAAAAGGATAGTAAGCATACACTGGGACTGCTTGACTCAGAAGAAAGGGACCTCTCTTACCAGGCCCTTCATCAGACTGTCCCAGTGGTGGGGTGCAATGCACGATTCCAAGTAACGCTCATGCAGAACTCCATAGGTTGTGCACTCTAATTGCTTCGCTCCTTCCTGGAGCTCCTGCTCGGCCTGTTTCATCTCCGTGGTTATCTACTCATGACAAAGAGGAGGGAGGCAGTGTCACACTCCGAGAAACAGAGTTCAGAGGCAACACAACAAGAAACTGAATTAAGAGGCTGACTTTGGTGTAAAAACACCAGGTGTGGAGGAGGTTGAGCTATCTCCTCCAATGCACAGGCAACCCAGCCCCATCATCTCCAGTGAAGCCTTTACATACGTTCACATAAGCTCTGCAGAGATGCATTGGCAAGTCGCGTTTGAAGTCACACTGCTTCCTCAGCTCCTTCAAGGTGAATTGCTTCAGGACCTCACTGCTACTCCTGCCTCCAACACGCACTATTCCATGGTTTTGGAATGAATGTATTCCTGTGAATGAAAGAGAAATATTAGTACTAAAGGGACAACCTCTGTTTTCTGCAGTAGAACAAGGGGTAGGGAAAACACTCTTTGACTGCAAATGCTACAATGTATTGGTCTGAGTAAAGTTTTTTCTCGCTGTATGAATGGCGCTAGAATCACTAAAAAGAAACCCAAACCAAAAGGGCAGGTTCTCATGCCATAAGATGAGCAGAGTGAGAGTTATAGTATCATTTCTAATTACAGGTTCTAATAACAAGTTGCCCAGAGAAGTTGTGAATGCTCCATCCCTGGAAGTGTTCAAGATTAGGCTGGATGGAGCTCTGTGCAATCTGGCCTAGTGGAAGGTGTCCTTGCCCATGGCAGGGGGGTTGGAACAAGATGATCTTTAAGGTCCCTTCCATCCCAAACCATTCTATGATTCTATTAACTCTCCATCCTACTTGCAGGTGCTCTTACCTTCTAAGAACTGATCCAGTGCATGGTTAGTGTAGCAGACTATAAGGATGGGATACTTCTGAGAAGTGCTTTGCCACACATTCTTATTAGTCAGAAGAGCCTGAGCAATCTTCAAACCCACATAAGTCTTCCCTGCAAAACAAGTTCAGAATCAGAAAAGGGCAATCCACCCTCTATGAGTGCCTTGAAACACAGACATCATCTAAAACAGATAGAAGACTTCCTTCTAGGCTGCCAATCTGGTCTGTACCAAGAGAACTGACCCCAGGGGGAACTAGTATAAAAAATGTAAAGAAAGTAGCATGACATTGACATTCTGGTCCATAGTGGAGCAAGGCTATGCTCTTCAAGAATATTGTCTTTTGGCTAACACCCCTGGACAGAGGGTTGTATCTGCTATTGCATCCCCCACTCTGTTACTGGCTTCTTACATGACCTTCAGCTACACATTAAACATCCACATACTAGTGGAATATAAGCAGTGGTGCTTGTTGAGTTCAGGTACCATTTAACACAATTACAGCTAATTTTGTGTTGGGGTCCTTGCGAGGGACGGACTACAGCACACCAATATGATGCTGTGATAGCCAACTTGATTTAGGGCACCTAACAGTATTTATAGTAAAAAGTCTCCTGTACATGCAGCTACGCGCTGATCACAAAACTTTGGATTGGTTGCTCCACTTGTCAATGCACACAATTCTTATTTATGATAGGTTACAAGTTTAAGCTGCATCCCGCTCTCACATCCTGGGAAACTGATAGCAAGAGCTACACAGTGTCTATGAGAATCTAAATAACAGCACTATTATTAGCTTGTTAGCAAAACGACTTATCTGTAAGGCAGTAAAACTAAAATCAAACCTAAAAACCCTGGCAGCAGGAGAAAACAAGACCATTATAAAGTGTTGGATTGAAGCCACAGGAATGCATGAAGATAGAAACAAGGTCAGCAAGACCTATTTTGTGTGTCTTGTTTTTAATTGCTTATGCATTCCTTTAGCTGTTGCTCAAGTTACAGCTCCTCTGCTAGCCAGGCCCCAACATCTCCTAATACTTTATTCAGACACAAGTTCATGGCTGAACACTCACAACATTCTTACATGCTGCGAAGACAAATTGGAGAGTGCTGCACAGCAAGAGGTACCATGTTATCAAAGGTGCTGAAAACGTTTTTTCACCACAATACAAAAGCAGAGCCCACAGTGCAGTTTGGTGTGTACTTGAAGCTAGGTGGGCAATGCACAAGATAAGATACAGGTATCTGAGGATATGAACTGTCTCCAGAGCTCACACTAACTAGGCAAATCAAACATCACTTAGGCATGGGACTAAAGCTTTGGAGACAGTACAGCTGGGTTGCTCCAAAGTTCATCTCCCTAAATGGGGGAATCAAATCTAAGTAACAGAGACTTTAAGCAAATATTTCTCACCAGTCCCAGGAGGTCCTTGGATAATAGCTAGCTCCTTGGTGAGTGCAAGATTCAATGCCTGCATCTGAGACTCATCTAATCTCAAGGTTTCCATTGAGAGCCATTGCTTGGGATCTAGAATGTGGACACTTCTCAAATCATCAGGGTACATCTCTTCATCTGACAGGGAATCTTTGGTCAAGGGTGCAAGGTTGTAGGCAGTATCCTTTGTCAGGTATGCTGGCTCCTTCACCTGTGCATCACATTCCACAATGTACTTCTGGAATGGGACATCTTCTTCCTGGAGTTCCTGCAACCCTTCCAACACATGTCGATAGGCCTCAAAGTAGGCAGTTGTCTCTACCATGCAGAAGGAGTCTGAGGGCTGAACCTCTGCCAGCAGTGCCTGGCTCTGTGCATCAAAACATAGCTCCACAATCCCATTGGCAAGATCTGCAGCATCACGATTAGAAACAGTGGCAAAAAGGCATGTTTCAAAGTGATCTTTGGACATGCAGATCAGGGATCCATACAGCAGTCGTTTAGAATTCTGCCAGCGTACAAACTTCAATGGTTTTGTGTCAAACTGGACCTTGTACACAACACCAGTTGGGGAACAAAGAGGAGTAATAACCCGTGTGTCAAAGTAGATCCTGATATCATCAAATTTTTTCTTTTTCAAACCTCTGTCCTCAAAGCTCTGCAAAAGCTCCATGATACCTTCCCTTAAAGGCCTTACAAAGTCTTCTCTCAAAAGCCGGAAATGGGTGTCAAGATAAATGCTGGTGCTCTCATATCTTCCAGTAACAATATTGGGACGTAGAAAGGGTTTCTCATTACTGTGTATCTCATTATAGGTTGGATAAATGGTCATGGTACGATAGGCTTCTCCTTGACCATCAGTCTGAGGCTGCATAAATGTATAGTTATCAGCCCTCAGTGTGCCTTCACGTCTCTTCTCCTGCAGATGCTGCATGAGCATCTGGACTTTCTGGAGATTCTTCTCTATCTCTTCTGTGATGTCCACACCAGCAGCTCTCAGGACATTTATGGATGCTGGCAAGACTGCCAAGAGGACAGAGATTTTCTGCACAGAACTGGCTGGGAAAGTACTGATCAGGTCCTGAAGAAGTGAAATGATATTGCTAATATGCACAGGGTACTCATGCCGTACAGCAGGAACTGCTTCTGTTAGCATGTCAGATACATACTGTGGCAGACAGATCTTGAGGAAGTTGGACTCCTTCACCTCTCCAAGAAGCTGTTGGACACTCTGTCTATCCATTCGGGAACTGCATGCTTTTCGAAGCACCTGGCAAATGAGCTGGAGGAAACTGGGTTTCATAGCTGTTTGAGAAAGAAGTTCCTTCAAACCCGAACTGGAAGCAAGGGTGATGACAACTTCTGAAGGGTCTTTCTGAAGTAGACTTTCTAGGAATTTATAGCCAATCCTTTTGGCTTGCCGAGGCTGCTCACTGGGGTGGGCACCACTGAGGTTGGCATTCTGGTAGAAATGGGGATTCTTACAAGGTTGCATCCTCCTTCTGCTATCTTCATTTTCCCTCCCATTCCTTGGCCCTCTAGCTCCTTCCTGGGCTTGTCCACCTTGATACCTCCTTCCACTGCCTTCATTCTCTTGGTCATTCCAGGGCCCCCTGGCCCTCTCATGTGCTTGTCCACCTTGATACCTCCTTCCACTGCCTTCATTCTCTTGGTCATTCCAGGGCCCCCTGGCCCTCTCATGTGCTTGTCCACCTTGATACCTCCTTCCGCTGCCTTCATTTTCTTGCTCATCCCAGGGTGTCCTGGCCCTCTCATATGCTTGTCCACTTTGATACCTCCTTCCTCTAAACACACTTTCTTCCTCATTCCAGGGTCCTCTGGTTCGCTCATGTCCTTGTCCACCTGGATACCTCCTTCCTCTAAAGGCATTTTCTTGCTCATTACATGGCCCTCTGGCCCTCTCACGTGCTTGTCCACCTTGATATCTCATTCTCCTTCCCTCATTCTCCTGTTCATTCCAGTGTCCTGTGGCTCCACTGTTGGCCTGTTCACCTTGGATTCTTAGTTTATTGTTGTTTGATTGAGGAACCCTGGAATTCCAACCACCAAATCTCTCCTCTCCAGGACAATTACTGGCTTGATGACTTTTCCCTAACTGAGCTGCTTGGCCTGGTACATTATTTGTTCCACTTCTGCCCCTTCGTATAAAGCCAGTGTCCTGATGAGTTGCATACCCTTAAAAAAACCCAAAAAGACACTCCTTAACTGTAAATCAACCACATAAATCTGCCTCCCCACACAGATGCATGAACATATTGACCTGACAGCTGGCACATTTTGAAAATTTGACATCAAGTTAAAAAACTAACATTGTAATTGCACACAGACTTTCAAATTAGAGTCTCCTTTGTACCCCTGTATTTAACTGCTAAAGAAAGTGTCATGCCTAGAGTTCACTTAAGAAACTAAACCTTTTTACCACAGAACTGAAAGCAGAACTAAGAAAGGTCAATGATTAAATTTCCTGCACAGCACAGCATTTCCTCGGGAGTAAGTCATCACTGAAATAACGACAAAGACAGCAGCAGTTGACTTAAACTGGCTGTATATAGTACAATTAAAACAGGAGCTTCTGAACAAAGTCCAGCCTCTCGCAGGAGCAGGAGGCATGACCCACAGAGCCTTTGTCAGGCTCCTGACAGAAAGGCTAAGGAAACAAGGCTGAGGAAACACTGAATGCTAGCAGAAACAATGTACAAAAAGGATGGTGTTGGGAATGGTGAAGGTTCCGCATGGGGAAGCAAGCGGCCGACTCCGTGTGGGTGATACAGCAAGCTCCAACTTTATTGTCCGACAGGCTCTTTCTTATACAGTCCATGACAGGCATACAAGTATCAATCATTTATAATTGGCTAAGCTCTAGAGACAGCATTCGGGTACTCTCCCTACTTGCAGCTGCAGCTGTGAGGATTATCTCTTGCTTTCCCAGGCTTGGCTGCATTCCTGGCTGTTTGTCTCGAACTTGTTTGTCTCACCCTCAAGGACGACTTACCCCTGCCATCTGCCCAGCTGAGTTACTCCCTATCTATATATAAGTTACTATCTCCAGAGCCTTCCTTGTACACTGCATTCCCAGGTCCATTCCCAGGGGACTGTGCCTGTGCATTCCCAGGGGACTGTGTCCTTGCTCATTTTAGCCTTCCCCAGGTGCATACCCAGGATCATGTCCCACCATTCTCCAACAGGATGGGACAGCACATCACCGCACCACTGGCCCAGACTCCGGGGACAAATAAGGCGATGCTGAAATTTAGGCTCGGGAGAGAATTCCGCTATGGACAGACAGGGGAGGAGCGGATCGCCCCGTAGTAGCATCGCCCCCGGCCCTTCTGCCCCGCATTCACACGGCGACACTCACCTCTCGCTCCCCCGCGGGGCTGCCGGGCTCGAGGCTCCTGCTCGGGACACTGCATCGGAGTCACCCTGGGGGGAACGGCGCAAGGCTCCGGGCCGGGGGCAGCGCTCGGCG
>NW_008662789.1:0-1393 GCF_000695815.1 Acanthisitta chloris
CCCAGCATGGAGATCTACTGTGTCCCCCCCGAATTTTGGGGGCCCCCAAGATCAACAAGGGGCACCTTGAATCCATAGGGAACCCCCAGATCCACAGGGACACCCTAAACCCACAGGAGCCCCCCAGACCCACGGGTGGGACCCCAAGGGCTGGGGAGATCTCCCAGCATGGAGATCCATTGTGTCCCCCCAAATTTGGGGGTCCCCAAAATTCAGTGAGGCCCCTCCTAAATTTATAGGTCTCCCTCAATCCAGAAGAGGCCCCCCAGCCCCCCAGTTTCCACCCCCCTCAATGGCTGGAGCAGGGTTGGGGGGGCTCAAAGGGGCAGAACCTGATTTTGGGGTGAATTTGAGGCATTTTGGGTCCTTCCAGGGAGTAAAAACAAAAAAAACAGTCTGAGGAGAGACTGGGAACCCCAAAATGCTCCTCTGGGGGGTGGTTGGGGTAGATTTGGGAGCCCTGGGGGGGGCTCAGGAAGCCAACCAGGATTTTGGGGTGAATTCAGGGGGTTTTGGGTACCTCCAGGTAGTAGAAGATGAAGAAAAGTGTCTCTGTGGAGAGTCTCTGGTAGAACTCGACGGTGTCGGAGTGAGGGGGAGGCAGCTGGTGGTGGTATGGGGGGGTAGGGCAGGGGTTACGGGGCAGGTACTGCCTGGGGGGAAAACACAGAGATTTGGGTTAGAAACAGCCAAAATTGGGCAAAAAACAAAAAAAAACCCAGGAGAATGGGCAGGAATTGGTGTGTGCAAAGAAACCGAAGTCGTGGTGAAAATGAGGAGAAATAGGAGGAAAGAAATGGAATTAGTGGGAGGAAAAGGGTGAAAGTCAGAAATGGTTAAAAAAAATGGTTAAAAAGTGGTTAAAATTGTTAAAAATAGAAAAATTACATAAATTGCAAAGAAAGCAGAAAAATCGTGAAAAGGATGAAAGAAAAAATGACGAAATTGATGGAAATTGGTGCAAAGGGGAGAAAAATGTTCATGAAAAATGCAGAGGATTGAGAAAAATGGTAAAATGAATGAGAATACCCCAAAATTACAGGATGGTGGTGGAAATGGTTAAGAAGATCAAAAAATACTCCCAGAAATGACAGAAAAATGGTAGAAATGGTTAAAAGGAACAAAAACAACCCCCAAAACTACCTAGAAAGTATCAACATTGTGAACATAGAACCCCAAAATTAGAACTGAAATTGTGGCAAGTGAACAAAAACCCACTGAAACCCCTTGATAACCCCCAAACCTCACTCTAACCCTCCCAAACCTGTGACCCCCCAAACCTGTGACCCCAAAAACCCCACTGTGACCCCCAAACCCCCACTCTAACCCTCCCAAACCTCACTGTGACCCCCCAAACCTGTGACCCCAAAAACCCCACTGTGACCCCCAAACC
>NW_008662790.1:0-936 GCF_000695815.1 Acanthisitta chloris
GCCGCGGCCCGCAGCGCTGGGGACCGGGGCGCCCAGCCCCGGGGCTGGGGGGCGATGCGCGCAGCTGTAAAGGGAGCAATTAATGGCTGATTCTCAATGAACAGAGACGAGGAGAAGCGGTGCCAAAAAAGTAAACAATCGCGTGTAGTTCGAGAAATGTTTAGCGCGGCCAGGCAGGCTGCATTTCATGGACTTTTACACTAAAAACATATCAAAATTTGCTTTCCTCAGGTTTCGGTTAAAGAATGAGCCCTAAGTTGAAACAGGCTAGCTACCGCGCAGCTTTAAATCCCTCAAGTGTTAAGTTTTCATTGTGTTTTTCTAACTGGACAGAGTGGTTTTCTTGCAAGGAACTAAGTCTTCTCTTTAGTTAAAAAAGAAAGAGAGAGGGAGAAAAATCTGGCACTTTCTACCGCAGTATCCACCACCCTGTCATTATTCCTGCAAGCCTGGGAATTCAGCTCGGACCTCCCAGTATTTGTTGCAGCTCGAGGCCAAGGTGCCTCTAAAAGGATTTTCTTTTAAGGCCTTTAGAAATCGTTTAATGCTACTTTCCTCCCGTTTCCCTCTCTTTCTTTAAACGGGAAAAAATGTATTTCTGCATGTCGATCGCGAGAAAGTTCCGCGCGTGTATTTGTCTGCAAGCATCCCGGAGGGGGGAAAAAACCGACAAAAAAACCCTAACAAAACTTTCTTGAAAAGAAAACGAAGAAGAAAGGGAGAGAAGGCATTCCTTAATGGAAGTATTGCATGCAAAGAAGACTGGGTCTCTTTAAGGCTCCCCCTGAAGCTGGAGATGCACACACAAGGGTTGCCGGCCTGGGTGGTCTCTCTACTTTGGTGAGCTGTTGCTAAGCAGCTAATAATAGTCATGTTTGCTGAGTAATTTCTGCCCTCCCCGAGCCAATCGCCTCGCAGAAACCCAAGCCATCTGAC
>NW_008662791.1:0-489 GCF_000695815.1 Acanthisitta chloris
ATTCCAGTGGATTTCCTCAGTTTTGGACATATTCCAGTGGATCCCCCAGTTTGGGACAGATCCCAGTGGATCACACAGCTTGGGATGGATTCCAGTTGATCCCACAGTTTGGGACAGATTCCAGTGGATCCCCAGTTTGGGACATATTCCAGTGGATTTCCTCAGTTTTGGACATATTCCAGTGGATCCCCCAGTTTGGGACAGATCCCAGTGGATCACACAGCTTGGGATGGATTCCAGTTGATCCCACAGTTTGGGACAGATTCCAGTGGATCCCCAGTTTGGGACATATTCCAGTGGATTTCCTCAGTTTTGGACATATTCCAGTGGATCCCCCAGTTTGGGACAGATCCCAGTGGATCACACAGCTTGGGATGGATTCCAGTTGATCCCACAGTTTGGGACAGATTCCAGTGGATCCCCAGTTTGGGGGACATATTCCAGTGGATCCCCCAGTTTGTGACTGTTCCCAGTGGAACCTGTAGATTT
>NW_008662791.1:504-856 GCF_000695815.1 Acanthisitta chloris
CACTGGAGCCCCACTTTGGTACATATCCCAGTGGATCCCCAGTTTGGGGCAGATCCCAGTGGATCCCCAGTTTTTGATAGATCCAGTGGATCCAGCAGATCACCCAGCAGGTGTGAGCCCCAGTTTGGGGCATATCCCAGTGGATCCCCCAGTTTGGGGGGCAGGATCCCCCCCAGGAGCTCATCACAGGGATCTGGAATCCTCTGAGAGGGATCTGGAGCACCCAATGCACTGGAGCAGCAACTGGATCCTTCCCTGGGATCCAGGTGGGATCTTCAGCCCCCCCAGGACCCCCCAGAATTCCTTCCTGGGATTTGGGGGCATCTGGAGCCCTCCCAGGACCCCCCAGAAT
>NW_008662792.1:0-606 GCF_000695815.1 Acanthisitta chloris
GCATCCTCTAGCAGCAAAGCCTGAGCTAGTGAGCTGGGCCATGTTTACAGCAGGTACCAAAGCACTCGGGGAGTAGCACAGCCAGCCACTGCCTTACAAGACCAGGCTACATCCTCCACACCCTACGGATCTGTTCTTGCAGCTGCTGGAATCTGAAGTACAGAGCTCTCTGTTCAGCTCCAAGGGTTTGAACTGCCTGGCTTGAGATGGTGGGGCTGATGTCATCAGTCATGCCTCGAAGGGCTGGAACAGAAAGGAATGGAGTGCAGGGTGGAACTGCAACTCCCTGGGGAGCACACAGCCCTCTTCTCCCTCCAAACCCTGGCACAGCTGCTGTGTGGGCATCCAGGCTGTGCAGGCTAGTTCTGGGCACAGGGAGGACCCAGCCAAGGGAGACTGGAGAACCCAAGTTTTCCTGCTTGTGAGCAGGCTGGCCTTTGAGCCACAACACCTCAGAGCACCTCACAGTTGGCATTTAAGATGCCAGTAACCCAGGAATGTAATTTCAACCAAGTAATGTCCCTGTCCTGGCTCAAGCTGGGACCCGCTTGTCAGACATGTGAGAAAACTGAGCTGATAGCCAAGAGGCTTCAAGTTACAGGCGTG
>NW_008662793.1:0-231 GCF_000695815.1 Acanthisitta chloris
AAATCCATCCCTGGGACCCCCAACCCATCCTGGGACCACCAAACCTTCCCCAGGACCCCCAAATCACCGTGGGAACCCCAAATCCACCCTGGAGCTGATAAATCCACCCTGGGAGCCCCCAAACCCCCCTGGGATGGATCTGGGGGGGCTGAGGGGAGGTTTTTTGGGGGAGTTAGGGGGGTTGGGGGTTCAGGAGGGTCTGGAGTGGTATTGGGGGTGTTTTTGGGGGTG
>NW_008662794.1:0-260 GCF_000695815.1 Acanthisitta chloris
ACCCGTGTGCCTGTCCTGCTCCCCATCCACCAGTCTCCATCCCATCCCTCCGTCCCACATCTCCTCCCCAGACTCTCCTGTCTCCATCCTCATTCCTCAATCCCAGCTGTCCCCACCCCTGTGCCTCCATCCTGCATCTCCATCCCCACCCCGTGTTTCCATCCCTATCTCCATCCCTACCCCATGTTTCCATCCCCATCTCCATCCCCACCCCGTGTTTCCATCCCCATCTCCATCCCCCCCCCGTGTTTCCATCCCTA
>NW_008662794.1:304-1696 GCF_000695815.1 Acanthisitta chloris
CACCCCGTGTTTCCATCCCCATCTCCATCCCTCCCTTCCTGTCCTTCCATCCTGTGTCTCCAGCCCATGCTCCACCCAATCCCATGAGTCTCCATCCCACATCTCCATCCACATCCCCATCCCAATCCCATATCCCTCCATCCAACATTCCATCCATGTGCCTCCATCCCATCCCTCCATCCCAATTCCACATCCACATCCCCATCCACCTGTCTCCATCCCAATCCTGCATGTCTCCATCCTCACCACTCTCTCCCTCAAACCTGTGTCCCTCCATCCCATCCCTTGATCCCACAGCCCCATTCCCATCCCCACCCCGATCCCAGCAGTCTCTATCCCCATCCAAATCCCATCTCCATCCCAATCCCACATTGCCCCATCCCATTCCTCCATCCCACCTGTCTCCCTGCCCTTCCCACATCCCCAGTTCCAAACCCTACCCTGGGTGTCCCACATCATTCCAGGCAGTTTACCCAGGTGTCCCTGGCACTGTTATCCCATGTATCCCACTATTCCCTCCTGTTCCTCCATTCCAGGCTGTTTTCCCAGGTGTCCCCAGCACTGTTATCCCATGTATCCCACTATTCCCTCCTGTTCCTCCATTCCAGGCTGTTTTCCCAGGTGTCCCCAGCACTGTTATCCCATGTATCCCACTATTCCCTCCTGTTCCTCCATTCCAGGCTGTTTTCCCAGGTGTCCCCAGCACTGTTATCCCATGTATCCCACTATTCCCTCCTGTTCCTCCATTCCAGGCTGTTTTCCCAGGTGTCCCCAGCACTGTTATCCCATGTATCCCACTATTCCCTCCTGTTCCTCCATTCCAGGCTGTTTTCCCAGGTGTCCCCAGCACTGTTATCCCATGTATCCCACTATTCCCTCCTGTTCCTCCATTCCAGGCTGTTTTCCCAGGTGTCCCCAGCACTGTTATCCCATGTATCCCACTATTCCCTCCTGTTCCTCCATTCCAGGCTGTTTTCCCAGGTGTCCCCAGCACTGTTATCCCATGTATCCCACTATTCCCTCCATTCCAGGCTGTTTTCCCGGGTGTCCCCGGAGCTGTTATCCCGATCCACGTTCCCACTGCTGCTGGCACTGTTGGATAACTTTGAGCCAAACACGGGACGTGCTGAGGAGGTGACTCAGGAGGAGCTGCAGGAGCAGAGACGTTTCCTTGCGGCCACGCTCGACACTCCCGTCCTGTCGCTGCTCCAGGACTTTGTCCTCGCCAAGGGTAAGCACCAAAGTGTCCCCAAAGTGTCCCCAAAGTGTCCTCCCTGTGCCCACTGTGCTCTCCCCATACCCACAGTGTCCTCAAAGTGTTCCCACCATGGTGACCCTACAGTGTTCCCATGGAGGCCTCAAAGTGTCCCCAAAGTGTCCCCAAAGTGTCCT
>NW_008662795.1:0-2037 GCF_000695815.1 Acanthisitta chloris
GAAGGCGGGTTGGGCCGGGCAGGGCCCGGAGGATGGGGAGCGGCTCCCCCTAAACTCCCATTGTGCCTTTCAGCCTGAATTTTAAGGACCCCGAGGCGGTGAGGGCTCTGACGTGTACCCTGCTGAAGGAGGATTTCGGGCTGACGATCGACATCCCCGTGGAAAGGCTCATCCCGACGGTCCCGTTGAGGCTGAACTACATCCACTGGGTGGAGGATCTCATCGGTCACCAGGATGCGGACAAGCAAGCCCTGAGGAGAGGCATTGACATAGGTACTTGGCGAAACGAGGTGTTTAATTCGGTGCTTACCATCAGGGAAACTGTCTGACTCCATCACCTTCCCTATGAAGACAGACTGAGAAAGTTGGGGCTGTTCAGCCTGGAGAAGAGAAGGTTGTGTGGAGACCTCATAGAACCTTCCCAGGATCTGAAGGGGCTCCAGGGAGTCTGTGTGAGTATAGGAACTACAAGGACAAGGAGTAATGGGCATGAATTGAAAGAGAGGAAATTTGAATTAAATATGAGGAAGAAGTTTTTTCTCATGAGGGTGGTAAGACACAGGCACAGGTTGCCCAGGGAGGTTGTGGCTGCCCCAGCCCTGGCAGTGTTCAGAGCCTGGTTGGATAAAGCCTTGAGCAACCTGCTCTGGTGGGAGGTGTCTCTGCCCAGGGCATGGGATGACTAGACGACCTTTAAGGTCCCAGGAAATTTGAATTAAATATGAGGAAGAAGTTTTTTCTCATGAGGGTGGTAAGACACAGGCACAGGTTGCCCAGGGAGGTTGTGGCTGCCCCAGCCCTGGCAGTGTTCAGAGCCTGGTTGGATAAAGCCTTGAGCAACCTGCTCTGGTGGGAGGTGTCTCTGCCCAGGGCATGGGATGACTAGACGACCTTTAAGGTCCCTTTCAACCCCTTAACATTCTGTGATAGAGTTTGTTACACATCCACAGAGAAATGTGAAGTTTGAGAAACAGGAAAACCTGAACTGTGCCTGCAGTGGCGAAGTGGAAAATCTGAGCTCCACTGGTGTTCCCTCTGCCTTCTGTATGGGCAGGATTTCTCTGCACAAATGCAAGAATGGCCATGGCAGGCAATTATTTAGCTTTTTGTGGCCTTGAACTCCCTTGACTGTAGCTTTGTGTGATGTACAAAAGCTGTGCAGGCAAAAGTATAATTCTAAAGGAATTTAAAGCAAAAAAAAAAAAGATGGTGTTTCCTTTTTCTAACTTGTGAATTATGTTTTGGTAGCAATCTATTAATTTTGCTTCTGGGTGTCTGCACAAGAGTTTGTGAGTTGTGGCAATATTTTCTAGGGTTTCTTTTAATAAAAGATAATCTGTTGTTACAGGTGTATTTGATAGATGAATGATTTGTCCTTTTTAAGCTTT
The DNA here is from genome assembly GCF_000695815.1 of Acanthisitta chloris. Lineage (NCBI taxonomy): Eukaryota > Metazoa > Chordata > Aves > Passeriformes > Acanthisittidae > Acanthisitta > Acanthisitta chloris. The sequence goes on from NW_008662795.1 coordinate 1,389, forward strand.
TGATTTTAATTTTAAATATTTTTCTATGTAGCTCTGTTTTCATGAGCTAAATTGTAAAAGAGGCTTAATTAGAAACCAGGCCAAATGCTAGCAAAGCGTTTTTTTAGAATCATAGAATTTTAGGGGTTGGAATGGACTTTAGAGATCATCTAGTCCCAACCCCCTGCCCTGGGCAGGGACACCTCCCACCAGAGCAGGTTGCTCAAGGCTTTATCCAACCAGGCTCTGAACACTGCCAGGGCTGGGGCAGCCACAACCTCCCTGGGCAACCTGTGCCTGTGTCTTACCACCCTCATGAGAAAAAACTTCTTCCTCATATTTAATTCAAATTTCCTCTCTTTCAATTCATGCCCATTACTCCTTGTCCTTTCACTGTAGTTCCTAACCAAGAGTCCCTCTCCAGCTTCCCTGTAGCCCCTTCACATCCTGTTCAAGCTTCTCTTCTCCAGTCTGAACAGCATTTGCTGACATGATTTTTTAAATGGAATTTTTTGTCCAAAATTTACCGAGTTGTATTTTTAGCTGGAGTTGTCACCTAGGTATGCCATAATTATTTTGTGCTAGCATCTCTTCCTTTGTTACCAAGTTTTTCTCTGTCTTTGTAGATATCTTAATTGACACTTCTGTTTCTTTGATAGTTTTGGACACT
>NW_008662795.1:2073-14517 GCF_000695815.1 Acanthisitta chloris
GTGGTTGCTGTATGCATCAAAGTAAATTATTTGTGGTAGATAATATACCATTGCAGAAGAGAAATATATTTGTGGTAGGGTTTTTGTTTTAGTAACACCAGAATGTGTTTGGCTTTCTGTGTATAAATTAATCAGTGTCATATATAAGAAAAGTAGCTTAAAACAAAGCTGATAATTTTCTAGAAACTTTATTCCAGATATGTTCTTTATTTTACTAATAGTGTCTATTTGACAATGCTATTTTTTAAATTAAGAAAATGAAGTTTGCTGAAGAACTGAGAGTAGGTGATCAGTGATCATAATTTTTTTGGAGTTAGTTCTTTTAACTGTGCACTCTTTACAACTAACCGTCGCACTATATATAACACCAGAGACTTATTTTCCCTTTTTCATGGATTTTCACATCTGCAGGGACAGGGGCATCTTGCATATACCCATTGCTTGGGGCAACTTTGAATGGCTGGTATTTTCTTGCAACAGAAGTGGATGACATGTGCTTCAATTATGCCAAGAAGAATGTGGAACAGAATAACTTGTCTGATCTTATAAAAGGTATGATGTAACAAGGTATTTACTAGCATACAAATGTTGTGATGTATTTATTCCACATTCAGTGACGTATCAGGGTCTGTATTCCTTCCAGGTACCTGGCTCAGTTGATTTTACTGAATTTGTTTTACTAGATTGTTTCTACTGAAGTTAAACTTCACCCTGGGGTGTTTTTAACCTCTCTATACTCTGTCTGTTACTGAAATATATCTTAGTGTTCCTGCTGTTAGGAGACCCAGAGTGCTCCCCTTGGATAATGGCATGACACTGCCACATAGGCATGTCTTCTACAGAGAGAGCCCTTCAGCCTCATTTCTGAATGAGGTCCTAACAATGCTGTGGTAGTAGTACCACTATGCCAGACTTAGTTTGGGAATAAGCTTGAAAGATTTTCTTTAGGAACTCGGTGTAGTAAAAAGCAGGTCCATTAACCAGCTCTGAAATAAAACCTTCTGCTGGATTTTGGAAGTATCCTTTGTAATAAGATACTGTCTTAGTCAGTCATCCATATCAGCCCTGAAGATCCAGAACTCGATGTGGAGAGCAATGACAGTTTTCTGTTGCTGCTGAGATGGGATTTTTAGTGGTGTGGTAGTGTTCCACTATACTGGAAAAACCTCTGGCAAAGGAACATGCCCTGTGTGAAGCTGTAGTGCTAGAGGTGATCAGCTGGGGTAAATGGCTGATTGCTAGTGGGCAGAGCCATGGGCAAAGGAGTACCTACCAGTGGTGGCACCTGTAGCCAGGCACTGCCTGGGAATGATCCACTCTGACACTTTTGAACTCCTGACCCTGAATTCTTTAGCTGTAGCTGAATATGCTGCTGTAGCTAGGAACTTGTTTAGCAAGGCATTTTGGAGTCAGTTCAAAAATCTCTCTGTACCTGTGTGGTTTTGTGTTTTTGTTAAACAACCACAATTTTTGTCATGTTCTAGGAGCCTGTCTTGAAACTTTTGCCATATAGCTCCATTCTTTTGGAGATCAGGTTGGAATATAGCCTTTGTTATTCTAACGTCAATTAAAAAAATGTAATTTGGTGATAGTTAAAACAGTAGTAATGTGGTGATGATTTACTAATGGCATCATAATGATGATTTAATAATTGCATCATAATTTAATAGTTGCATCATAATCACATCTACCTTTATTTCCCAGAGGAAGCAAAGTAATGTTTTTTGTCTGAACATGAAATACTGCTTGCAATAACTTTCTTCCAAAGGGAATCTCTCACTTTCTTCCAAAGGGAGAGGTATATGTGCAAAGCAGAAACTCATAAACCTGGAAATTGATTATAAATGCTTTAAAAAAATTAATTACATGATATTCTGACTTGTTTCTGTTTTACTGGAATGGGATGATAGGCAGAATTTGTCAGCTAGTATTTAAAAAAAAAAGAATAAAATATCAGTACCCTATATGTAATGGGAGGTTAAGAGATTTTCAACAACTTGGTCTCTGGAAGTTTTCACACTACTTACAAGGTAATTTAGGATTGGTCTATGACAATATTACATTCTTCGCTTGCTGTTTGCTTTATTTGCTTTCTTATTTCCAACTGAAATCTCATGCTGTGCCAATTAAGCTAGCTATGCTTATGTTGATGCCTTCTGAGTAACTTTGCTGTAATTTTATAAAGTCTGTACAATAGACCATGTATTTCTGCTCAGGTTATGTTAATCTGAGTTCTGCTCATTTTAGCCCCATTGTCTGCTTTCTCTGCTATAAAAATTACACTAATTGTGTTTTTTTCTTTTTTCCCCCCTCCTCCATAAAATTGGAAAGGGTATTGCCAACAAGAAAAGCAGTAAAATACTCTGATAACCATGGGCTGGATATTACAAACCATTTATATAAATAAATGTGTTCTGTGTGTTCAACCGAGTGTTACACTCCAGTGCCAAAAGTATGCACTGAGCAACTTCTGGAGACATTTAGTGATTCCTTGGAAAACTGTAATCTGGAAGCCACCTGTCCAACTGATGTAGTGCCTGGCTGAAGAACTTCTGGCCTTGACTGTGATGTGTAAATGTAATTAATAACTTGTATATAGTAATTCGTAGTTGATAACTACAGATTTTATTTGTTCACCATTTTTAAATGTTGTAAGGAAATGGTGATCAAAAAGTGTCACACTAGTGTCAACTATTTTAAATGTGAACAACAAATTAAGGGGAAATGCTGGATGTTAAATTTAGGAATTTAAGATTATAAAACGGGGAACGATGTGGTAATGTGGTTTTTTAAAATGAACTATCCTATTCTCATAGTATTTACAATTTATCTGTTGACTGTAAATTTCTGTACTCTGCACAGCTTGTGACTTACAGAACTGAAGTTTTACGGTTTTTGGGTGTTCTAGGTATTATTCTTACTGTCTAAAAACCAGAATTTTGGTAATTGCTTGCTACCCTAACACTTGTGTATTCTTTGGATTATGATAAACTGTAGTTGTAAATGTTAAATTGAGAGGAATGTCTTCCTCTGTTCCAAGTATCTTCATTCTGAGTGCATTGTCCATGAGTTACAGGACTGGTAAGGTCTGCGAGAAGTCCTTGTAATAATCCTTACACATGTTTTAACTGGACTTCATCCATTTTTAAAATTCTGCTTCTGGAATTCCTGTGCTCCTCGGAAGATGTGTGACATGACTTGACCACAGTTTGCAAGGGAGTTATATAGCCTTTGGGGAAAGGCAGTGGCAATCTATGTGGGATGTTTGTCTTCATCCTTGTGATGGGTAATAGTAAGTTGATGAACCCTAGTAAGCAGAATGTTTTTCAGAAAGGAATTCCAGTCTTTTTCTTTTGTTGTGATTCTCCTAATTTGTATAAGACTACAGTTCCTGTGATGAAATGCACAGTATTGCTAACACGGTAGTTCTGTTTGATTTGTAGGTGAGATGTAAAGCTAATCTTGGCACTGTGTAACTTCAGCAGAGATAGACTTGTCTGAGTCTTTCTGTTAGAATCCCGTCTCTTCAAAAGGATTGTTTAGTCTGTGATTCCGAGGAGCCTGTGTGATAATTAGCTGACACTGGTGTTAATTTTTGGAAGGACTTACAGAATATTTGTGGTTGTGTCGGAGAGCTCAGTATAACTCAAGCAGTCCCCATTTTAAACAGACTCATGTGGTTCTGCTGCTGTATATAAACATACAACTGTTTGTAGGCCAGTCCTTAACCTGAAGTCTTTATTTACATGCTGATATTTGTTGCATCTCTTCTGCAGAAAGTGTTGTTTAGAAAGTACAGTTTTTATACAGTGTATAATGTAAATGGCAATGCTAGATGAAATATCAAGTTCCTTACTGACCAAATTCACATTTTCTGATAGTGGTTAAGGTACCACAGAAGACTCTTTTAATGGATGCACTGAAAGAAGAATCTGAGATCATTTATGACTTCTGCATGTGCAACCCTCCCTTTTTTGCCAACCAGTTGGAGGCAAAGGTAAGTCAACAAACTAAATGTTTCATGCACTTCAGTGTTCTGTCTGTGGGAAGGTAGCAATAATGTAACCTCTTTACTTGGGGAAGATTGTGCAGAAAGTCCCAAATCACTATCAAATAGCATTTAAGGCTTTTTCTTCCTCAACCCCTGGACCTAAAGGAGTTTTGAAAACATAACTGTTACTCTTCCTGAAGTGGAGGAAGAGCTGTAGAATTCTTTCACAAGTCCTTACTGTCTTAGAGAATTAGTTTGGAAAGTAGATGACTTTCAGTAAACCTGAATGGGCATAAATTGAAAGAGGGGAAATTTAGATTAGATATAAGGAAGAAATTTCTTTCCTGTGAGGGTGGTGAAATACTGGCACAGGTTGCCCAGGGAGGCTGTGGATACCCCAACCCTGGCAGTGTTCAGAGCCAGGTTGGATAAAGCCTTGAACAACCTGCTCTGGTGGGAGGTGTCCCTGCCCAGGGCAGGGAGGATTTGGACTAGATGATCTCTTAAGGTCCTTTCCAACCCCTTAGCATACTATGAAACTATGAAATCAAGTGCCGTCTGTATAACTGCGGTACAGAGGAATTCAGTTTTGGCATTGTGCATATCTGTATTTTTCATTTCCTTAGTGATTTAGACTATCATACAGCTCAAAACAGATCCTGCAATACCCACTGAATGTAGTCAGAAATGTAACTGTGATGTAGGGCAGCAGAAAAACAGATTAAATAAAACACTACAGATTTTAATTCTGCAGATGCATGTAATCAGCATGTCTTACATGTATTGGAACCACGTATTTCATATCAGCAGGATCCTGATGGGTGACAGGTAGCTTGCCTGTGTTTGAGGCTGTAGGCATTTCATTCAGTTAGGCTTATTTTGAATGCCTCTTTGTCCATCCATGGTTCTGATGGAGGGAGAATAACTGGAGGTGGTGGTGCTTGCTACCTACTAAAGATTGAGGCAGGAAGCAGTGTACAAAGCAGCCTAACGTTTCAGTAAATGTTCATGTCAAATTGTTGTGTTTTTTTAATCCAGGGAGTAAATTCTCGAAATCCACGGCGTCCCCCTCCCAGTTCCGTAAATACAGGAGGGATCACAGAAATCATGGCTGAGGGAGGAGAACTGGAATTTGTCAAGAGAATTATTCATGATAGTCTTCAGCTTAAAAAGAGGTTACGGTAAGTGCTTTGTTCCAGTTAAAAAAGACTCAACCAAACACCTTTGATCTTCCTCTTTGGCAGAAGTGATGTGAAAATTATATTTTAAGTAAGGCCTGTAGCTGTGGTCCAGTGGTATTTGTTTGGTTTGTTTAATGGTACATGCACAGCAGTAATTGTTCCTGCGCATCAAGCAATTAGAACTCACTGTTGGAGGCAGTTAAAGGCAGAAGGCAAAAAAAGCCTCTATGAGTGACACCTGCAGCTAAATTAGCACATACTTGCTGGAGACAGCCAGGGCTCATTCTTAAGAGCTTCTGGGATGGAGGAAGGTTTCTGACATTGCCTAGTTATCTGTATATTACCTAAATTTTTCTGTCTTTTCCTGGCAGCTGTGCCTCCTGAAGGGCACTATAGTACTGAATGCTGTCTTGGGTGAACTTAAGCTGCCATAAAGACCATAGTGAGGTCTTCTTTTGAACAGCAGAATCAGATGGCACATCTGCACATTTCTCACTATCAGGCTTTCATTCCTCCAATGTTGTATTTTATTCCTGTAGCTCTTCTGGAAGATTCCTTTTTTTCCTTAACATTCTTCTGAAATAGAGCTGCCAAAATTTTACATGTGTATTACTACAGCCTCATCAGTGCCCTAAGCAAAGGAACTACAGCCTTTTATACATTCAAGAAGTGTTTTGCTTAGTTTTGTTTAGACCCTTCTAGGCAGAGTATTGCATCCTCAAGTTGTCATCCTGACTATTTTTTTTAGTTTAGAGAATATTTAATTTATATATGCGAGCAATTTAAATTGTTTACCTTCAGTTTAGGTGCATACGTTTGGGAAAATTGTACCTTGGTAACTGGGAATTCTAGTTTTTGTACTTCAATACATTATATTTATGAATAAGCATTTTTGGATACAGTAATCAAAAAATATGGAAGACAGGCTTGTAGAGCTGCCATAGTAATTTAGATGAAGAACAGAGCTGTGATGTTTGGAGATACTGAAGATGTGGAGCTGGGTAGAAGGATAAGCCTCTCCAGAAGTGGGGAAATAAATTTCTTTTTTTCCCCCCGATTGTTTTCTCATGAAATGAGTTAGGTGATAGAAACCTAGATAAGAAGTTAGGAATGTGGTAGTCAGTCTTTCTGCTTCTGTGGCACAGATGCTTGTCAATAGCTGAATATTCCCTTTTATTCTGATTCATTCTCCAAAGAAAGTGGAGAAATTGAAACATTTTTTTAAGTTATAACATCTTCCACATAGCTAAGGTCACTCTTTGAAATGAGATTCGTGGTTGTTTAGGTGCTGTTTCAATCATATTCCTAACATATTTCCTAAAAGCGCAAAAAGATTCCCCTGTCCAATCTGTATTTGGATCTTCTGTTCTGGATTATGTTGTACAATGTCCTAGTCACTCTGTTTAAAGTGTCATTTTTAAAATTTTCTCTTTTGGTTGCTGTCTTTTTTAATAAATCTCCTGTTCTTATCCAAGCTTTCTTATCCAAGTAGTTCTTAGTGGTAGTTGCCATTTTCAGTTGATCTGTATTTGTAAAACTCATTGTGAATTTGCTCTTTGCAGATGGTACAGTTGCATGTTGGGGAAGAAATGCAGTTTAGCACCACTGAAAGAAGAACTTCGCATCCAGGGGGTGAGTTTGTGTATAGTCCATGTGTATCCTGTATAGGTTCTATACAATTCATACTGTGTTTCAATGCATGTGGGTAATTACTGTTGAGTTATTTTACTGAGTTTTTAATTACAAGAAGGAACTGCAATTCCTTGTTGGGGAAGCAGTTGAGGTTTAATTATTGTAGATGCAAAGCTGATAGATAAGTAGCAAATATTGTCTCCAGATTGTTGTCTTTGTCATGTGTAGGAGAATGTCTTTATCCAGTTTAGAACTTACAGGTTTCCCGCTTTAAAATATCCTTAACAGGGCTGTTGTAAAAAAAAATAAAAGAATAAAAAAATCTAGCTTTCTTTTCTCTTAGCTACATGAAATCTAGCAATGTGGTTGATAAACTGTAATGTGATTAAGTGGCAGCATTGTTTTGTTTGTGTTCCATTCTGGCACTAAGCAAAATTGAGCTTTGTGCTACTGTTCTCACGCAAGAGGCTGTGCAAAGGACTTTCTGGTGGCTTTCTGGAGGAAGCAGAATCTCATCTAATTTCCATACAAAGAAAATGATTGTGAGATCTGTCCTTGTATACGGTGGAAGGAAGGAGAATGCACGATGAAATCGATTCCCATTAAGATGAATTACAGGCCATAGGAAATGTGTAAACTCAATGCCAAAAGCAGATGCTGAGCTAGGCACAAAATTTCAGGTATCTGATACTCTTCTCTGAACTCAACTGTTGCACCTCAGTCTTATTAAAGTGAGAGAAATCCTCACGAACCTAGCATAGAAAAACTGAGGTTTTCTTTTGTGTTTTTCTGTTTGTTCAGATTTGTAATCTTTATTGTATCAGAGCTGGGAATAAGTTTGTTTAAACCAAGCACGTGCTGTGCTGTGGTTTGGGTTAGGATGCAGCAGAAATGTTCCAGAAGGTCCACTTACTGTTCAAACTGTCCTAATATTTGCTGTGTTTATTGGGAATTTTGATAGAAAGGTAGGAAATGTTCTAGAATAGAGACATCTTTTCCTCTCCCTTTTTGAAGGCATTTCTCAATGGTAGGAGAATTTTTTGTTTGCATTTTTCATTTTTCCTCCTTCTGTGCAGACCTGGGGCTTATGCTCTGGAGCTGGTGCTAGTTCAGAGTGAGGTGAGATGATTTGATACTTATCCTTGCCAATATTTAATGTAGTCTCCATACCATACATAAATGCCTTACAGCATCTGTGGAAAGACCAGACAATACCAACATCTGAGTTTTAGTTGTTTTAGGCAGTGTAAGTTCAAACTTGATTTTTTGGGGCAAATACAGAGAAGTGTTTCCGGGCACATTTCTGCCACCTCCAGACAGGTGAGTGCTTTTGGTTTTTCAGCCTTTAGTTGACTTTGTTCTGTGTCTGTTGCTACAGCAATGGGTTCAGTATTGAAATGTGGAACGGGAACAAGTCCTGAACAAGGAGAAAGGATGTGCTGTTTGCAAAATCAGAATGCAGGTGTGTGCTATAGGTGTGCTGGATTGCTACACAGTAAGGATTTTGTTGCTGAACTTGCAGCTTTGAAAGGGCACAGATGTGGCAGAGCAGAGATGGGAAACCCTGAGCATTAGTACCAGGCTTGGCACTGACCAGCTTCTGGTGGCCCTGACACCTCTTAGCCATGTCAGAAAGAATCTCCATTTCTGTCATGAGAAAATATGCTTTGTTTGAAAATGTGTGCAGTAAACCAATGTTGTATATTAATCTGAGATGAAGTTTTGTGTTCCTTCTTTGCACAGGTCCCTAAAGTTACTCATACTGAATTCTGTCAAGGACGCACCATGAGATGGGCCCTGGCTTGGAGTTTCTATGATGATGTACAAGTACCTGTAAGTAGCTTAATTCTGGTTTGCTTGTGGCTGTCTGTGCCTCTTGCCTGAGGAAGGGGCTAATGAGCCGTAACTGTTTTGTGATACAAATTGTTCTTCTTCAGACTGGAATATTGGATGTGCTGGGCTGTATGGATGGTAGGATTTCTTAGCAGGCTGCCAGTCTGTTAGTGCTTGTTACCTGTGATTCATGAGTGACCCATGCTCAGGGAGGAAAAGAGAAGCCAGTGTATGAGCTTCCTGTGGGTTTCAGTGAAAATAAAGATAATTTGTAACATACTTCAAATAGCAATTTAGTAGTAATAAAAATACACTTAAGTTTGAGGCTAGATTTAAATTTAAGCTTCCCTCTGAGAACTCAATTTAACATGTAGATTCTGTTACTAATGCCTATGACTATGTCTAACTCAGACTTGCCTACATGAATGTGAGTGAAGCTTGTTCACCTTAGATGTGAGGCAGTTGCTTTTCTTTTTTTGGATCTGGATGTTCATGTACTTGAAGATAGATAATAGACAATAACCAACCTTATAGAAGACACAAGTAAACCTTCAGTGAACTTGGATCAAAATGTAGATATTAGCAGTTGACCCCTGTTCCCCAGAGCAGCTGCACTTTCTCAGCTCGCAGCTAAATTTGAAGGAACCAATGAAGCTTTTTGCCTAACATCTGAAGATAAACTTCCTTTGTCTGTCAGTTTACCATAAAGTTCATGATCCTGTCAGCTGGTTTTAGTCTAAAACTCTTGGGGTGAAGTGAAACACAGGCCATGTGAGTGATTTGATTTTTTAAGTGGCTTACATTATATTCTTAATCCTCATGTCTTACAGAATCATAGTTTTCTGAGTACAAATGTCACCCCATTAATACTGCATAGCCTTGTAACTTTTTCTCCTTTCTTCTAGTCACCTCCCTCTAAAAGAAGAAAATTAGAAAAACCACGTAAACCAATTACATTTATGGTCTTGGCTTCTACAGTCAAAGAGTTATCCATCAAAGCTGCAGCTATGGGCTGGGATGCTGTAGAAGCTCTTGCTGTGGTTAGAGCCTGGGTAGAGAAGATCCTCACTGATCTGAAGGTATAGTATGAAGTATTAGGTGATAAAACAGTGTCCCAATTGAAAGCATAACTGTGAATGAAGTTCTGCTCTTTTCTGCAATAGGTTCAGCATAAACGTGTTCCCTGTGGAAGAGATGAAGTCAGCCTGTTTGTCACTGCCATTGAAAACTCCTGGATTCATCTGAGGAGAAAGAAACGGGAGAGAGTAAGGCAATTACGAGAACTTCCTCGAGCTTCTGAAGATATTCTGCAAGCAATGGAAGAGGAAAAGAACAGCCAGAAGAGTGTGAGCAACCATTCAGACTGTGAAAACCCTAAGACTGAAGACACTGAGATGGGGTTTACGGCACCTGATGAGGATGTCCAGTTGACCACAGGTGATGAGCTACCAGAGGAATCTGCTGCCAAAGAACAGAGCGAGCCTGTGAAGGAGGAGGAGATGGAAGCAAAGCAGGGAGAAACATCTCTTAGCAAAGGTTCCAGTGATGCAAAGGATGAACCTTGCCCTTCGGAGGCAGCGAGCAGTCTGACAGTTGAAAAAGAACAAAGTCCCAAAGAAACCAGTAGATGTTTTCTCTTTAAGTGTTTAATGAATGTGAAGAAAGAAGGAAGTGATGTGTTAGTAGAAATGCACTGGGTTGAAGGACAGAACAGAGACTTGATGAACCAGCTGTGCACATACTTACGGAACCAAATTCTTCGGCTGGTTGCTAGTTAGCCCTTTTTCTTAGTTTGGTAAAGTAGGTCAATCCTCAAATTTTGTAAACTATTTTTAATGGATTAAAAATATCAGTTAGCAAGACCTGTTTTTTTCCATTAAAAAAACCCCAAAAGAGTAACATGAAGACAGGCATCTCCCTGAATGTTTAAAATAGCTTTTTCAAAGCTGCAAGAAGGACATGATGTGTACTTCATTGGACATGAAGTGATGGGGAATAGGTTTTGTGCTGCATTTGTAAAGCCACATGTTAAAGTGAAACATGTCTATGCTGTGAGCATTTCGAATATAAACAGTGTTTGTTCTGGTCCTTTTTTCTGGCTCAGTAAAAATATATATTGTTACTAAGTAGAAATCTTTACTGAGATATTTTCCTCAATATTTTTTCAATACTTATACAGGAAATGGTTAGTCTGCTGTGGGAATTGTATTCTGCAGCAAGGAGTCTTCAGCAAAGGTTTGAAGTATGCCTCTCTTCCCTTTATGCATTTAACTGTTGTTCTGCAGAGTAGCAGGATGGATACATTCTTCTAGTGTCAATTCATTAAAACAATTGCTTTAGAAAAAACATGTTGTACTTGTCTGGTGCTTAGTCTTTGAAACACAGAAGGGACTATTATTAGCATCTGGTTTTGTAAACTAACAACTAAAGGTTTTTGAGCTGCTTGATTTAAAGAGGATTTAAATACCTTGACTCTTCCATTAGACCATTCCTTGCAGTTACTCAGTTATAATTGTCTGAAATGACAGCAGCTTTCTTAAAGGATTTTGCTTCTATTTAATCTTAGGTTGCTTTAATGGCAAGAATGAGAGCACATGCTTGTCTTTGAGGGCCAGAAACTCCTGCAGGTCCAAGATGGTACAGAAGCTTTAGGTTTTTGCAGAGGAAGACAACAGGAATGAAGGCTGTTGCTTCCACACCTGACTCTGTAGTCCTTATTACCACCAGCTGTTTTCCCAGTGACCAGTTCCTGTGAGAAGAGAGACTGAGGGATGTGGATTTTGGGTGCCTTAGATGGTGTGTGTGTGTGTGTCTGAGATTGAGTGCTGACACTGTTTTGCATGCCATCAGCCCCCCAAGCTGTAGAGAGCTACAGAACACGCTGAGAAAGTTTTTCTGAGAGTGGAGCCTGTGTGTGTGACTCAAAGTAAAAGATACAGCAGTGGTGGACAGAAGGAATTAACTGGGTCTGTTCATGCTACTGTTACTGCTTTCAGTGTTGTCAGTATTCCTATATTAGTAAGTTTTCTGAACCTGAAACTAAAAGCAACTGAGAAAGGCCTTAATTTTTAATATCATGCTTCTTAGCCCTTCTGCAGGTGGTGGAGAAGGATGTGCCTGTTCTGGGTATTGCAGAATTTTCACAGAACTGCTTCTGCTGTTCATATCACTGAGGAGAAATAAAACTGGTCCTACTCTTCTAGAATCTGAAGCAGTTATTTTGGCTGAGCCGTTAGAAACAGCAAAAGGAACTTTGACATTTTGTGCCATTCTATCATTTCAATCTATCTTCCTGCAAGGATGAAGAAGTTCTACAAGGTAAACCTCTGTGCTTGAGAAGTGTTTGTTTCATTGAGGCAGGCTCTGTTATCTTGCTTCATTATTTCCCTCTGGCTTTCACTCATAGAACAGTTTTTTTTCCCCAGAAAGCCAACTAAATCCAGGGCTGCATCTATAGGAGTGAGGCCAGCAGGTCAGAGGAGGTGATTCTCCCTCTCTACTCTGCTCTTGTGAGACCCCACCTGGAATACTGCACACAGTTCTGGTGTCCCCAGCATAAGAAGGGTGGGGAACTGTTGAAGCAAGTCCAGAGGAGGCCACAAAGTGATAAGAGGACTGGAGCACCTTCCCTACAAAGACAGACTGAGAAAGCTGGGGCTGTTCAGCCTGGAGAAGATCGTGTAGAGATCTCATAGCAACTTTTCTTCCAGTGTCTGAAGGGGCTACAGGGAAGCTGGAGAGGAACTCTGTTAGGAACTGTAGCAATAGGACAAGGAGTGTTGGGGATAAATTGAAAGGGAAATTTAG
>NW_008662796.1:0-230 GCF_000695815.1 Acanthisitta chloris
AACCGACTCGTACCGCGACCTACCGGGGACTACTGAGCCGTGCCGGTCCCTGCCGGGCGCTGCCGACCGTACCGGGCGCTGCCGACCCGTGCCAGAACCTACTGATCCGTGCCGACCTGTACCGGGCACTGCCAGCCCGTGCCAGGACCTACCGACCCGTACCGGGCACTGCCGGTGACCACAGACTCGTGCCAGGACCTACCGACCCGCACTGGGCACTGCCGGGGACC
>NW_008662796.1:572-951 GCF_000695815.1 Acanthisitta chloris
CACCCGTACTGGGCACTGCCGGGGACCACAGACCCGTGCCAGGCCCTACCGACCCGTACCGGACACTGCCGGGGACAACAGACCCGTACCGGGTGGTACCGACCCCTACTGAGCCCTGTAGGTCGCTACCGGACACTACTGGCACATACCGACCCGTAGCGGGACCTACCGGGGATTACTGACCCATAACCGGGGACTACTAGGTACTGCCGACCCACACCGACCCGTACCAGGTACCGCAGGGACTACCGACCCGTGAGCGGGGGCTACCGGGCACTGCCGACCCGTGCCGGGCAGTACCGGGCAGTGCCGACCCGTACCGACCTGCACTGACCCGTAACCGGGGACTAATGGGCAGTACCGACCGGTACCGGGGACT
>NW_008662797.1:0-213 GCF_000695815.1 Acanthisitta chloris
GCCCCACGTAGAACTCGTCCAGCTGTGCCCCAAAACCATCCCAAAATCCATCAGGGGTGAGGAACCATCTTAAACCTCGAAACTGCCATCCAAACCCACCCCTGAACCCCAAATCTGACACCCATCCCATCCAAACCCTGAATCCCCTTCAGGGGGATCTGCCCCATGTAGAACTCGTCCAGCTGCGCCCCAAAATCATCCCAAAATCCATCA
>NW_008662798.1:0-7855 GCF_000695815.1 Acanthisitta chloris
CAGCCTCCCCCGCCGCCCCGCGCTGCTGCTGCGAGGGGTTAAAGCCTCCAAGGGGAACAAAACAGCAGAGCGCAGAGTCGTGTCTGCAAATGCCCGTGCTCCACGCCAGATCCTATCCCACGCCAGGGAAAATGTGCCTCGCAGAGGAAAAGAAGCGAAAAGTCTTAATTTGCGGCTGAGGAGCCAGCAGAAGCCTGGGAGAAGCTGCCGGTGCGGGCTGGCTGCCAGCCCCAGCCCTGCGAGGTGCGGAGCCCCAGGACACGCTGCCCACACCATCCGACACAGCAGGAGCCGGGCAGAAAATGTGGGCACAGAGCGCACGGCACGTGGAGAAACCAGTGCTCACGGTGCTTCCAAACATCACGACACACCAGTTGTCCAAACCACACAACAGCTCCAAGGACCAGTCAGGTATCACCAGCCCCGGACACATTCCCCTCCCCAGGACAGAGTTCCATCACTCACACCCTGCGCCTGGCCCCACACAGCGCTGGGAATAGCTCGTTTGCTCTGAATAATTTATAGTCTACTTTATTATTATTATTCTGATTTCCCAGAAGCAAGGCAAGGCGTTTTGTGCTTGCCACTTCTGTGGCACCAGAGTGCCCCGAGGGCCGGGCTGGAACTTGCTGCTTTTTCCATACCTCCGGACTCTTTTCTGGGTGGCAAGGAGAGGGATTTAAAAATCAGTGAAGCAAAACGCTTCAGGCCAAATTCGCTGCTAAAGTATGTGCTGTGGCTCTCTGAAAACCTGATGTCCTGGAGAAGCTGTCAGGAGCTGCCACTCCGGAGGAAGCAGTCCTGCCAACCCAGGAGCCCTGAGCGCAGATGGATTTGGGACACTCCCGATGGAATTCCCATCCCACAAATCACGAGATAGCGAGTCACGAACGCAGTTTTTTCCTTCCCATCCTGAAGTGGTTTAGAGGGAAAAAAACCAAACCCAGACACAAAACGCTCTGAACAATTATGGCCATTGGAGTGTTCCTCCAGGACTCGGCGGTGATCTGCAGCCTGTCAGTGATTCGTTCTGCATTGCTGAGGCTCCGGAGGAAAGCAAAAGGCAAATTGATCAAAAAGGCTCTTCGACTTTGCCACAGCCTTGGCACAGGATCACCTCTAAAATTTACTCTGCCACATGATTTTCACATCAGATGCCAAAAAGTGCTGCTTTACAGCAAAAGCTAACCAGGTCCAGCAACACAAGCATCTAAATGGACCATTTACTTTGTCTCAAATCTCAAATGTCTCTATAACAGAAGAAAAGCAGCTGCACTGCATATTCCAGCTTCCTGCCCCCAGAGCACTACCTTAACTCCTCGAGCCCCGAGGGAGGGCTGCAAAGGGAAGAGCTAACGGAGGTGGCAAAGCTCCTTCGGGGCCTGTGCCTGATTATGCAGATTAAAGTAGCTCCAGGACTGCTCTAACTCCCGTCGGGTCTAGCTCCACCCTGCAGCCAGTCCCAAAAACCCGAAAACAGAACGAGTGTTTGAAGTTGCTTGGGTTGAGATGAAAAAACCTGATTGTTTCCACGAAGACGAGGGGCAAGAATGGTATTGCTGAAGTCACAGTACCCTGAGATGGGTTTGAAATGAGGATAAATAATTGCAGCAGCCCTTTATAGCCAGTGTGAGTCGTGGTTAAGGTGCAGCATAACTCCTCAGAGATGTGGAGTTTTATGCAGTACAGAAATCCCTATCTGCACCAAGGTAACCCAACAAGAGGAACAACAGAAGCAAAATAAGGGTATGAAATAAGAACAGCCCTGGCATCCTTAATTTGCCCATTATGTCTTTTTAATTGGGGTGTTTTACTCATTAAAAGCGTGGCGTGTAATTTCATAATCCTATTTTAGGCTCCAAAACTAAGCTTCCAACATGTACATCTCGTGGGGATGAAATCTTTAGCAAGAAGAAACAACACATGTACACCTAAAAACCCAAACCCATGAAAACAAACAATTGCCTTCAAGTTAGGTTTTTAATACCTCAGACTAAAACAAAAGTGAGCTACTACCAAAACTGACCTAATTGCATCCCAGCTCAGGACAAAGGGATCTTTTCACGGTGTGTCTGGTCTAGCTGCACTCGCTGTGTTCTCCTGAGCAGAGTGACGTGGCCACTCTGTAGAGCAAATTTTGAGGTGTAGCATCCCCAGCTCAGAGACATGAGAGGCTTTTTATTATATTTTCTGTTTATAATTTTGATTCCAAACCTCAGCAACACTTCAGATGTTCATAATCCTTATTGAAACTGGCTTGATACGGATTACAGCCTGAAGCACAAAGGAAGTCTTTATCACTTATGGCCAGTGTTTTAGGAGCTTATAACTGTAATCAGGTAGGGATTATATCAGCATGATCCATATAGGCTGAACCATGGCAAAAAGCTTTTTTTCTCTCTGACCTTCCCACCTAGGGCATGACAATAATAAAATTGGTAAAACATGCAACAAACAGGTGCCACTGGAGGTGGAGCCACTGTCCAGTGCAGGCAGAGGGTAGCACTTTGTCTTTTGAAAGAAAAATTAATCATTAATTAGTGGAAGCAGATCCTTGTATGGTGCATTGTTATCCAGGATTATTTCATTAGGATCTGCTGACCCAATTTCTGCATTGGAAAGAGAATTACATTTTTTCACACTATCGGGAGAGAGAAAAAGAAAAAAATAATAGCAGAGATCACTCCAACTTTTAGGAACATGGTTGCAGACGAGGGGAGGTACCTGCACTGGTATCTCTGTGGGAGCCAAACGAAACAAGAACCATCACAAACATGTCATCATGTCTCCACTAGAATCGGATTTTGGTTCTCTCAAAATACATAATTCCTAATTAAAACATATGGAATCCAGCTAATACAGCCTCATGACTAAGGGATTTAGTGAAGAGCAGGAATTTTTTTTATGCTATGATTGTGCCCTCTGTCACAGGTCATCCTTAGCTTACTCCTCCTGCAATCACCCTGGGGATAGCTGACTCAGATAAATTAAAAGAGCTTCATTTGGGAAGCTTCCCCAACACACGAAAGGATTCGCCTCCTAATCTGTCAAAATCCAATAATGTTAAAGCAACTGCAACCTGCTTAGGGCTCAGCAGGGCCCTCCGAGCCCATGGGCAGCCTCCATGGGCCCCACACTGGACCAAAACCACCTCGGGGGCAGCAGCAGGAGAGCTCTGAAATATTCCCTGCCCAAGTGCTGTGAGCCTGCGTGGTCCAAGTGGTTGAGCCACCCCACGACACTCTCCCTTCCCCAGGGCCACGGGGTGTGCACGAGGTGGGACGTGTCTGCCCGGCGTCCTGCTCTGCCCCTATCACCACTGGCACACAAACACCTCTCACTGTCTGGTGCTGGAGTTCCTGTAGAACACAACACCACCACAAGTGTGCTTAATGCTCTGCCCAGATCACCTTACTCACCTGTGTGTCCCAGAGCAGCAGCTACTCTTTCACAGGCCTTACCACAGCCCTCTGGAAGGGGACAATGCCACAAGTGGGGACAGAGGAAAGAGCTCCCCCAAAGCCACCACACATTGAGGACAACCCTTCTACTAATACTGAGCCTGCAAACCCACCACAGGCAGGTGTTTTCCCTTTTTTGTAAACTCCTCTCTCTTGCTAATCATTTCCTTGTGCCAATCAAGTAAGGAGGGAGTCAGGGAGCAACATCACATCACATTTACTGTGTATTCCTGGAGAACAAGGTCACCAGAGGAGTTGAAGAAACCCTTTCTGTGAACCCCTTTGACAGGCAAAAAAGGACCCTCATAACCTCCTGGAAGCAAAGGCTCAGGTTCCCTTGGAAAGCAGCTTGTCCTACCCAGGCAGGGCAGTGGATTGTGTGGAGGACAAGGGAAGAGATTCTGGTGGGGAGAGCTCTGCTCCCCTCCCAGCTCAGACACCTGCAGTGGGTATCCCACGAGCTGCCACCTCCTCCAGCACACAGCTCGCCTTGCTGCTAATGGCAGATGTGTGTAAAATTCTCTGCCAGGTCAGAGCAGCATTATTTTTTAAACAGGTAGCTGCTTTTCCTGCCCATTACACTGCTGGAATGGAATCTAGGTGCCACTGTATTCCTGCTCATGCCAGCCCAAGCCATTCCTGCAGTGCCAGGGACAGCCAGCCCATGGAATCACCCCAGGGGAACAGCCCTTTCCACACCTCCAAACACATTTCAGGGGAAGTTGCTTTCTCCTATTTTCTTGCAGTTTCAGCTCGGTGAATAACATGTTTGTGTAAGCACAGCAGCTGCACCAGGCCTTGTTTCCAGTGTTTTGGGACCTGCTTGGGTTTTGATGTTCTTACACAAACCATGTTGGAGAGGAACACCTCCTGGTGAAGTTACCTGCAGCTTATCTCACCTCATGACAAAGGCTAATGCACCTTCTGCTTGCCCTGTCACAGAGTCTAAGACAAAGTCTACAAAGTCTACAACTTCCCACTGCCTTTAATCCTGCAGATAATGGCATAATGAGATCCAGTGTCTGGGGGCTGAACCTAAAATATACACTTAGTTTGCCATGGCAGTGAAAGTGGCTAACAAGCAGGACAGTGGGAGCAGAGCAGCCTCTCCACACTGGCAGGCTGCACCAGGACCAGATGCATCTCTGGGAGACATGACTGAGGTCAACCATAAATTAACAGGCTGAGGGGAAAAAATAATATTACTAGGTCCAATTGCATGGTCTGGGATGGAGAAGGCCAGAGGAGATGGGCCAACGAGTCCTTTCTGCACCCATGAACTTTCTGAATCCTTCTTATCCAGAGGGGAAAAAATGGCAAGAGCTCCCTTTGCCATGTTACCATGGCTGATTCTTAATCACTAGCAGGGCTGGCAGTAGCTCTTGTGCAACACCACTTTCCCCAGCGCTGGGCCCTGTTCCCCTGCAATGCTCCCAACCCCTGCTGGTCTCAGAAGAATTGAGCCCAAAGCTCCACATAGCAATTCAAATGCATCACCAGACATTAGGCCACCGGGTTAACCACTGTTTAATTTCGTCACATTTGTTTGTGAGTTATGTACGTGCCTTTCTTTTGTCAACATCTCCTTTTAGAAAGGATATTGATTTTGTTTTCAAAGGCCCTCGAAAATAAAATGAATGACTACATTCTAAGGAAGAGTCATTTTCTCAACAGCTGTAAATAATTTATTGTTCGCAACCCACCCAGATCAAAAGATACTTCATCAACTGATGTGGCAAAATCTGGTGCAAGCTGCATTTCTATTATCTCAGATCCAATTAACCATTTGGAGCAGACTAAAACATAACTAGATCAATCCAGAATCAGATTAATATCCAATCCATAATCACATTAATCACAATCTGTCCATAATTAGCCATCAGATAATCCCATTGGACAGGAGGTGACATGCAGTATCCCATTATCTCATTAATTATCTATTTTCAGTATCAGACATTGTGCCCAAACACAAGGAAATGTTTTTTAAAGGAAAAATGGATGGGGAATTCTCCTTTTGCTGCACTGGCTCTATTGAAGCTCCCAGTGGTTCAACGTTGGAGTTCTACAACATTTCTTTGTTTGTCAATATTCTCTTAGACCCAAGAGCTGTTGGGGTTTTTTTGAGAGATGTCATCTTTTTAAATAAAATATGATTATCTTAGGAAGACGGATAAATAAAACATTTGTTTCATGCGAAGAAGTTTATGAAAGAAAAAAACCCTTCATCAAAGGTTTTAATGGTAACATGATAACAATAGCTTTGCAATGCTAAATCTTATTGCAGATGGTTCCTGTCCTTTTTTGTAATGTAAGTGAAATTGTGTTCCATCTGTTTTAATTTTATAATGGATTTAATCCACGGCTGGCTCGGAAAGAATCAGCATTTACTGCCTTTGCAATCTGCTGCAAACAAAAAAACTGTTACCGTTTCCCCTTGCTAGGGGGAACTTGTATTTCTGTTCGGGAGCAAACCCCAGCGTTGCTCTGTGGAGAGGGGCAGTGCTATCAGCTGCCTCCCCCGGGCAGGCAGCTCCTGCCAGCTCCCACACCAAACCCAGGGAATGGCCCCAACAGCCACTGGAATTGCACACTGGGTGCAGGAGAGGAGGGAGCAATCGGCGTGGCAGGAGACATTGCCTTTGGTTTTGACAAGCAAATGCTTCCAGCAGCTCCGAGCAACCTGAAAGCAGTTTTCCAGAGGTCCCTCCTGGCCTGAATTATTCTGTGATATTGCGTTGTCCTTTCCCTTACCCTCTCAGCTGAACCAACAATGAACCTGTTTGTAAGCCGTGGTGGTACTGAGCTGGTTTGGTGCCTCTTGGCATTACCTGTAGTCACTTTAAAGTTTTTTTGTACATCACACAGAGGAGGTTCAGGACTTTCAGCATTTCTTTGGCAAGTAATTTTTTGGGTTTTCTGCTAAACTGCCTGTGCAGCACTGCCCACACAGTTTGTCCCTGCCTGGTCATGAAGCCAGTGCAGCCCAACGTCCCTGCCCAGTGTCAGCACACTTCTCTGTACTGACACGGGTGTGCCTGCAGCACAGCTTAGTGCTGGTTTGGAAAAGTTTGGCTGGCTCAGCTGTAACCTTTCTTATTCCTAAGCTGGTGGGAGGTTTGGGAGCGCAGAGAGGATCCTGCCCTCGAGTGGGAAAAGGGTGATGCAACACGGAGCATCCCTGCCAAGCTGCTGTATTCTTAGACGTGTCTCATTCTCCCATCACTCTGACATTTTATTTCTGCATTTTATTGTTAGCACATGCAGATACTGAGTCACTCAGGACTCTGTGGATTCCGGCTCAGACTGAAGTCACCCTCCTTGTACCCTCTTTTCTGCCAGGCACCCAGGCATGGGCAGGACAACCTGTGCAGCCTCACAGCCACGGCAGTGATGTGGAGGTTCCCATCACTCATCCCACAGGGTCACTCCGGTCTGAAGAACCAGCCAAACTTTTCCAAGTCCCTGCACACCACTCTCCTCCCAGCCCAGCTCTGCCACACTTCCAGCAGGCAGCAGTCAGACCGCGGCCACCCTGCCACTGCCACAGGGGCAGGGCACACTGGGCTCGCCCAGCCCCGAGGGTGTCACTGCCACATCACACCTCTGCACAGTCACACAAGCAGGAGCAGGCAGAGATGTCAAACGCCCTGACGACACATGCCCCTGCTGAAGTGGGACCCCGAACGCCACTTCCTTTCCCCCCCAGCTCTTGTGCAGACGTAAAGGTTTGCTTTCAACATTTGGGGTCCCCGAAGAGGCAGCAGGGGCTGTGGTCAGGCTGGAGAGAGCAGGTCAAATCGTCAAACGGCAGTTATCCAAACCATCCTCCTCAGCTTCTAGGGTTTCATACCTACAGGGTCCCTGATTCGTACAAAAGACAAGTGCTTCAACTGGAAAGCCCATCCTGCCTTCCGAGAAAAATGAGCACAGCCTGCCCTTCCCGAGCCTACATTTAAAGCCACCGCGTCCTTCCCAAGCCAAACAGGTCGGTCCGTGCCTGCCAATTCCGCGTCTCAAACTAATAAGGTGATTGCATGGAGAAGGACAGGACCGAAGCCCCAAGACAGCGCTCTCAATTCCAGCATCTATAAGCTTTCCTAGACCTTTTGAGCTACTCGTGCCGCTGTGCCGCAAAGTCTTTGGGAATTTAAAACCGAGTCAAAGGCCACTGAAGTGCTCTCCCTATTCTTCTGCTAATGCACAGGAAGCCCATGGAGACTGGGGGGGAAAGAGGAAGGAAAAAAAGAATAGAAGGGATAAAAAAGCAACAGGAGATGCTCAGCTGCCGGAGCGGCACGGGATCAGGTGCATGAAAATGCGGTAAAATACAATTTTTTCCCGCTAATTAACGCGTCACGGGGGTGCTGCCCGGGACGGGCTCCCCGGCGGTGCTC
>NW_008662799.1:0-24370 GCF_000695815.1 Acanthisitta chloris
CAGGTTGCCCAGGGAGGCTGTGGCTGCCCCAACCCTGGCAG
Source organism: Acanthisitta chloris (assembly GCF_000695815.1). Taxonomy (NCBI): domain Eukaryota; kingdom Metazoa; phylum Chordata; class Aves; order Passeriformes; family Acanthisittidae; genus Acanthisitta; species Acanthisitta chloris. The sequence goes on from NW_008662799.1 coordinate 42, forward strand.
TGTTCACAGCCAGGTTGGATCAAGCCTTGAGCAACCTGCTTTGGTGGGAGCTGTCCCTGCCCAGAGCAGGGGGTTGGGACTAGCTGATCTCTACGGTCCATTCCAACCCCTACAATTCTATGATTCTATAAGTTTAAAACAGGAAAAGAAAAGAGAGCAATGTGGCTGAGCTGCTGTAAAACCTGTATGCACAGTTCTGTACCCGCTGTGAGTGTCTGGGGTTATCCACATTCCCATACGTTGGCGTTTTTCTGTTCTGCCCCGGGGCTGACTGATGTAAGCAGCAGCTGCTGAAAGCTGCTGCAGTGTTGTGTGAGGAGTTCTCTTTTGTCCCACCACCTCGCCTAGAAACTCTGATATCCCTCTTGATTTTTGTTGTGGCTTTTGCTTCGCTTTGTTCCCTTGGTGTGTAGTTCAACAGTGTTGGCTTTGATGGTGTTGAATCCTCACAGCCAAGGAGAGCCACAAGTAGCCCTGAAAGCGCTAATGTGAGCTGCAGGAATACTGTCTGTGCTCAGGGAATTCGAAAGTAATTGAACTGGAAGAGCCAATGGAATTACTGCATCAGTGAGGTTTATCCAAACAACTAAGAATACCACAGTGGTAGAACTGTCTGCACCCAGTGCTGGCACTGCCCCAGCATGGGAGGTGTGGAGTTTTCATGTGGAGATTTCCTGTCCTCCCAGCAGAAGGGAAGGGAAAAAAAACCAAACCAACCTATGGAAAAAAAAGCACTTAATAACTTCAATGAAAATTATTCTTCCAGGGTGAAAACCGACGCAGACTCGAAAGTGAGTTGTTACCTTGTGACTTCATCTGTGAACTGTGCAATGATCTAACTGGCATTGAGGTGATTTTTTTCACAGCTGTGATTACTCTTGATCTTAGGATCAGAAATACTTATTCATAAACACAAGTTGCTGCACAAACCATATATTATTTTCCATCTGCCGGTGAGAAGGATGTGGAAGAGAACAGACAAACAGACACACCGAGCAGCGTTTCACAACCTCCATCAAAAGCTGTTGGTGCTTGCAGGTGTCACCCTGAACAAAGGTGGCAGAGGATGATGATCCCAGTAGGTGGTGGGTGATGCCAGCAAGGTGCTGCTGCTTCCTTGCAGTTGCAGGGCAGGAGATATGCATGGCAGTGCCTAACCCCAAGTCACACCTGCCCTTCTTGTTTGGCTGCTGCCAAGGCAAGTTGTGTAGGGACAGACCTGATGTCATCAGGTGATGACATGTGCTGTTTAGAGGGTGAATACAGCTTTCTTTTGCTGTCCAAAGACACATTCCTTTGACTATGTTGATCCAGTTTTCCTTGTAACTGAGCTGCCTCAAGGAGTTTTTGTAGCTGTCAGCCAGCTGGTCTAAAAGGCATCTGTGTGTCGGAGGTGGTGTGAGGAGACTCAGTGCTGAATCAAATCGTCTCTGCTAGGAGACTGGAGCAGCTTTCAGTTAAAAACATTGGGGGGAAAAAAAAAAGACCAACAACTATCTGTGGAGTCTGTATCCCTTCACAAACGAGTTTGTTGATCCAGAGAAGTCTGTGATTGATCAGAAAGTGCGTTCCTCCATAGGAGTGGATGTAAGGATGTTAATTTCAAAGGATCCTGGCTGTGAACTCCAGCTGGCTCTGGTGGGGGAATAATAAGGTTAAACAAAACAACCAAAACCACTGAAGGGAACCAACTAAATATTTGTTTTTCTTCATTCTGGATAGACTCTTTAATGGAGACCGTCTAAAGGGAATTGTTAATCTGTAGACCAAAACAACTTTTTTATCCAGAACAGGCCCTGGATTGTACTGGGTGTTTGTGTATGAAATGCAGCCAGAGCAGGGCACAGCGTGTCGTTTGTTCCCCTGGGAGATGTTCTGACAGACTCTAGAAAGAACAGCTTTCATGTCACCACCACAGCCTGCACTGGCTCCTCTGTGCCCTTAAAGAGGTCTCTCCTTCCCTACCTGCACTGCTCAGATTTCTGGTACTCTGTTTGCTCGCAGCAATGATTGACCTATTTCCATCAGCCTGGCTAATCATTAGTTGACTTAAAATTGACACCTCCTTGTTGTCTGGGGCTGGAGTTTGTTTTTATGGTCTGGTGATGTTTTCCTTAGTGTTCAGGGAATGTTGTGGTCCCTTGAGGCTCCTTGAAGATCTCTCCTATCTTCTCCTATTTGTATTTAAGGGGTGTATTTTGAATGAAAGTCTTGCTTTATTGCTGTGCATTTCCTCTTCTTTCTCTGCTTTAATGCCCTTCTTAAAGCCTGACAGTGGCTGAGGGCCTGAGCTTGGTGGATGTTCAGCAGAGAAACAGTTCTCCAGGTGTTTCACCTTGGATGTGTTAGTGCTTTCCATACACCATACCCTGGTGAACATGACTTGGAGGTGGAATATTTCCACTGAGAATTAAAGCCAGACCACAGCTCATTCCTTAACCTTGAAATGAAATTAAATTTCAAGAAGGATTTCTGTTGGAGGGAAAGAAGTTGAGTGTTTGAATTTGTCACACCTTGACTCTATTGACTTACTCCAGCTTGGCTGAGATGCTGACAGTGATCCTAGACCTGCTCTGCCCATCTGTAATGTCCCTTTTCTGCCAGCACAAAGCTCTTCCTGCTGTGTGTGCTGCTTGTGACAGGTGTTATCACACTGCTGCAAGCCTCTTATTTTTTTTAACTACTCATCAAACTGGGCCTCATTTGCAGTTAATTGATTGTATGTTTGGTGCTCTGAGCAATAACTGTTGCCCAGGAATATTCTTCTTTAAAAAAACCCCAGCCTTTAACAAAACTTGACCTGTGTGTTACGGGTTTAAAAAGAATTTGGTTTTGCCCATAACTGTACCTGTGCTTTGTGAAGGTTGAGGTTGTTTCTAAGTGTGATTCTGAGCATTTTGCAGAACTGAGGTAGTTGGACAACTTGAAACCCTCCCCAAAGGTGTGTCTGGCAGTTCAAGGGACACTGTTAGGCTGAGGGCAGCAAACTCAGGAGGCTCAGTCATTCTTCCCTGCAGGTGGGCAGTGCTAGGAGGATGTTGGGGTTCCTCCCAGGATGTTGTCACCTGTGCTCTGTTCCATTGTTTCTTCTCTTGGCACCTGGCAAAACCGAAGGGCTTTCCACATGGAGTGGCACTGTCCCTCCTCCTTGGAAAGTTATTTGTTTCTTCATCCACAGAGACTATCTAACTTGAACTTGCCTGGCAGGCTGCTGTCCTCAGGAGCTTGCATCCAGGCTGGAGGCAGAGAAATAGAGCTTCTCTGAGGGCTGGAATTTAGGAAGAAATTCTTGGCTGTGATGGTGCTGAGGCACTGGCACAGGTTGCCCAGAGAAGCTGTGGCTGCTCCATCCCTGGAAGTGTTCCAGGCCAGGCTGGATGGGGCTTGGAGCAACCTGGGCTAGTGGAAGGTGTCTCTGCCCATGGCAGGGGGTGGAACAAGATGAGCTTTAAGGTACTTCCAACCCAAGGCATTCCATGATTCTATGAACTGCTGGAGCTGCTATTGTTCAGCAGCTGCAGCATCACTCTCCTGGTGCTCTCCGATATTCCCATGTTAGGAAGACAATCCAAATGTAATTTGAAGCTTGCCCTATAGCTACCACAGGCATTTATATCCATCCTGCTGCTGCAGCTCTGTTAACAATGGGTTCCTTATTTAGAACTTTGGCGACACCAAAATTTGACCCTGGTGAGTTTTAAGTGATTCCTGTCTTGCTGAGCCGAGTAGTTGAGTTCTGTCACAATTCCCCATCCAGGCACTTACTTGGCACCAGGAATGAGACACTAAAATTTCTCAAGTATAGAATGCCTCAAGCTGCAATGGAATAAATATTTGGGTATAAGGTCCAGAACTATTCCTACAGAACAGCTGTACTACTTGTTAATTTATCCTTCTTCTTTTGGGATGGGGAGACAGTTCTTGGAAAATAATTTGATTGGATACTAACAACTGCTTTTTGGGTTCTGGTCTGTCTAGTAAGGAGCCTGCAGGGCTTGTGAGCACATGGCAGCATTTTATGGCTGGAACTAGGTGCTGTCTGACACTGGTTATTTAGTTCTCTTTCCAGTAAAGTGGAGTTTAGCCAAAATCCCCACACTTGGGAACCAGTGGGTGCAGCACTCTGCATTTGTGTTTGTCATGGCTAGAGGGTGGGTGACAACTCCAAAAGGCAAACTCCATTCCATGCCCTGCAGTGTTTGAGCAAATCCAGTTGCTTTGAGTGGATTTGTTGGTGTGCAGCTGCTGCGTTCAATGGAAAAGCTGTGTCAGGAGAGATTGTCCTCACTCCTACCCACCATGCCAGCAAGGGCTGGAGCCTCCTCAAGCCCACGGAGCACATCTCATTCTATGTCATCTGAAATGAAACCACTTCAGCTTTTCTTGCTTCAGGGGCAACTAGATCTTGTGTGGAAATAACACATGATAACCCAATTCCTGTACACAGAAATGGACTTGCTGCCTGCCTTACTGCCCCTTCCTGCGTCCTGTTGTTTGAGCAGCTCATTCTTCAGTCTTTGTTGTTTTCAGGTTGTCTGGTTTGCCCTTTGCAGCCTCAGCACTGTGATGCAGATTTATTCTGGTTTTAGAGGGCTAATAGGAGAATCAGCAGTCAATGGGGCAGACTTTATCAGGGGTGAAGCCTTTGTGCACTTCAGTTCCCACTGATTTTTGTTTTCTCAACATGTTTTAAATTTTACTTGTTTTGGCTCAGGAGGATTGTGCTTTTCTTGGCTTTATTGTGATAAAGCCCCAGAGCCTGGCAAGCCAGAAGATCCCGGAGGAGGTGGACAGTGCTGCCTCTGGCCAGTCTGTTGGATTCCTGCTCTCTGTCAGGTGGCTGTTTGTGGTATGGCTCTACTTGTGTAATGATGGAGAAAGGAAAAAGGAATGTTCAGAGTGAAGAACAGGCAAGGGGAAAAGAGGCTGATGGGTTAGTGCCACCTGTCCTGGTGCTCAGCCTGGAGAAATCTCATGTAATGTAGTTACTGAATTCCTGGAGTTAGAATTCCAGTTCCCATGGCTCTTGTACAGGCAGAGAAGGAACAGGCTCACCCGTGTTTTCCCAGAGATGGCACAGAGGTCCTGGGCTGACAAGGCCACTGTGCTGTTCCTAAGCCTCTGGGAAGTTCTTGGTTGAATTTGGACTCTGCTTCTGTGTTTTGCAGCCCCATCTGCATGTTCCTGGGTGTTGCAAAACTCTGCAAGTGCTCCTTGGGAGGAAATACTAATTTTATCTGGAGGGCTGTGTTCGCACCGGGGCAGCTTCCAGCCTGAAAATGCCTTTCAGCAATAGCTTTTCCATGAAGTCATTATGCCTTAGCAAGTGGTTTCACATAGTCATGGGTGGTGGTGTGCAGAGTTACCTTAAGTCTCTGCATGTCTTCTGTAATGAAACTGGAATTTTTGGTTTGGAAGGAGCTGCACTTGGAACAGCTGTCACCAAGGAAAGGAATCCTTGGCAGAGACCAGGACCAGCTGTGGCCTTAGTGTCAGTGCAACACCTGCTTGAGTAGGTCTTGTAAGAAACTCCTGAATGTTAGCTGATGCATTTAATTATATTACAGATGTAGTGCACTGGGAAAAAAATGATATGTAGGTGCTGTCCTTCCATTTTTTTTCTCTAAATGCCTTCCAATTCACTACAGAACATCAGAGCTCTCCACGTCTGTGCTGAAAGAGTTAATGGTAGTTTTCCAAACAATGTGTGACAAACTGATGGCCCTAAAGAAGCCTCTGGCATACATGGAGTTCAGGTGGATTTTTATTTTTCTTTCTCCCCGTGAACACGCCAAGGGGGAAATGCACTGCAGGGAACTCAATAACTACCTTGTAAGTTGACTTTTCCTTGTAGGTTCTATAAATTCCAGCCAGACTTTTAATGAAACTGCTTATTACTCTGCTTGGAGGGAGGGTGGTGCCCCTGGGGTCCTGCTGGTTGGTGTTTGCTGCTGTTTCAAACTCAGCTACTTCTGGCACCAGTGTGTAATTGAACAATATTGTTGATTACAGCTGGGCACTGCTCAATCCCCCTTGCAGCAGGAGTGGAGCTGCACACTAAGGGAAATGTTTGGTAACAGCAGGTTGTGAATGTGTATTTTTTCTCCCATATTTTCCAGTGCATGCACAGAAGTACCTCTGTCCTAATGGAGCAGAAAGTGCCTGTTCCATTCTCTGCCTCAGCAGTGGCTCCTCTCAATAGCAGGAGGATCTAAGTGCTGTTGGGATGAGGCTGTTTTGTCTGCTGTGATTAGGCCAAATATGTGTGTGATTTGTTCTCCTGCTAAGGGAATCTGCTAGGTATTTTTATCCCTGTGAGGCCACGTGCTCAGTTTTGCTCTGGTTAGGCACAAGTATGTCAGAAATAGTCATTTGTGCTTAGAAAGGATTTTACCTTGTTCTAATGGAGATGTTTCTCTGAGCAGGTAAACAGCATAATCCTATTTCTTAACAGTCTGAACATGAATGTAGCTGCAGCTAAGGGGATGTGTGTGAAGAGGGTCGAGGGAAGGTGGAAACTGATGTGATTTCAGGTAGTTAAAAGCTGCTGCTCTGGTTCAAGTCCCGTGAATCCCCTGTCAGAACGGAATGTGCTCCCAGCTGAAGTGAGCAGCTCTTTCTTCACTCTAAAGCCTGCTTGGGTTATAAATGTCTTCCTTTCTTGCTCTGCTGCATCCTGCTGCAGGGGAGGGAGTGCTCAGTTCTGTAACAGAGTGTTCTGCTGCCTTCTCCACCTCCCCTCTCAGCAGTGTTTCTTGGATTTGGTATGGATTTACTAGGTTGAGTTTACTATGGAGGAGTAAATAGCAAACTGCAACAGTGGCATGGAGGTAGTTTTGGTGGAGGGGCAGGCACTGATCTCTCTGGCAACCAGTGACAGACCCTGAAGGAACAGTGTGGAGCTATGTCATGGAAGGTTTGGGTTAGATATTAGAAAAAAGGTTCTTCCCCCAGAGGGTTTGGGCACTGGAACAGCTCCCCAGCACAGTGGTCATGGCCCCAAGCCTGACAGAGCTCAAGGAGTGTTTGGACAATGCTCTCAGGCACAGGGTGGGATTGTTGGGCTGTCCTGTGCAGGGACAGGAGTTGGACTGGATGGTCCTTGTGGGCCCCTTCCAGCTCAGGACATTCTGTGATTCTGTGTTCATCTGGAGATGTTTACTCTCAAAACCTCCCAGCGCAGCTTGTCCTCCTATGGATGAGCTGCTTGCCTTGTTTCCTGTGACAGCTCCTGGAGTCTGTGTGGTTTGTTCAGTGGTGTGGTCACAGAGGTGTGACACTTCCACTGTCTGGAGAAACTGCTTTGGGTGTCAGTGTGAGGACCCTCAGGGTCATTCACAATTATTAACAAGATCCTATTTTCTCAAATTGTTCTGGATCCTCCAAGTTAGGAAAAGGTAAGGAAAAATACATTGCCTTATTTTTGATGAATCAGTGTACAGCAGGTGTAATTAGCTGCGAGTTGAAAAGCTGCTGGTCGTGGGACAGAGGCAGTGCTGACCTTGAGGGACTGCCCTCACTGGGGGCACCTCTGTGCTCGCAGCCAGTGGGTAAAACCTGACCTCAACTCTAGTTTTAATTCTGTTTCCTGTTCACAGGGTCACCTTGTCCTCCACGGACTGTTACATTGTGCACGAGATCTACAACGGAGAGAACGCTCAGGACCAGTTTGAGTACGAGCTGGAGCAGGCCCTGGAGGCACAGTACAAGTACATAGTGATAGAGCCCACGCGCATCGGGGACGAGACGGCGCGTTGGATCACTGTGGGGAACTGCCTGCACAAGACGGCCGTGCTCGCGGGCACCACCTGCCTCTTCACCCCTCTGGCCCTTCCAGTAGATTATTCTCACTACATCTCCCTGCCTGCAGGTGTGCTGAGCGTGGCTTGCTGCACCCTCTATGGTATCTCTTGGCAGTTTGATCCCTGTTGCAAGTACCAAGTCGAGTATGATGCCTATAAACTCTCCCGCCTGCCCCTGCATACACTCACCTCCTCCACCCCCGTGGTGCTGGTGAGGAAGGACGACCTGCACAGAAAGAGACTGCACAACACGATAGCACTCGCTGCCCTGGTGTACTGTGTAAAGAAGATCTATGAACTCTATGCTGTATGACTTCAGCAGGGAAGAGAGAAAGCCACAAAGACAAGTGTATTAAGACTCCCACAGTAACGTTTTGTTTTTCCTCTTTGAGAAGCAGTGGAGACTGGGAAGGATTTGGTTTAATAGAGCTGTTATTTTTCAAATAACACATCACTGGTGCACCAAGGGTTTCAGTTCTTCGTTACACTTGAGATGTGGATGTGTGGTGACTTGAGAGCTGTATGTTAGGCCAGGGGAGTCCAATGCAGCAGCAGGATGTCGATGAAAGAAGCGAAAGCAATAGGGAAAGGGGGGAGAGCTCTTTTTTTTTTTTTTTTTTGGGGTTTTTTTTTTTTGGAAACATTTAAGTATATTGTTTAATTGTATTACACAGAACCAGCCAGAAGTTATCATTGACCATTAAAGGATGAGAATTTCAAATGTTTTTGCTCTCTTGTCACTATTATCATAGTTTCATTTGCTTCCAGGGGGTGGAGGCTTTGCTGTGAGAACTGCAGTGGTGATGGTTATTTCTGCCTGTTCACACACAGACCTGATCCTCCTCTTGTCCATTGGACATGGCAGCACCATCCATGTCACTTCCCAGCAGACATCTGCTCAGGGAATAGCTGTAGGGTGTTGCTTCTCCTCTTGTTTGACTAGTTGTGTTTCCTGGAAGAGCCTCATTTGTTAGTCCACGTTTATGCCTTTTTGGAATTGCTTGAACACTGAGGGTTAGGGGTAAAGGTGTCCCAGACCCCTGCTGCCCTGCCACCTCCAGCCATGACTGCTCTGCACAACGGAGATAACGCTGCAAGTTTCCAGCTACAAACATACTCTGCTCAGTTCTTGTGTGAGTTCTGCCTAATGTGGGCATATCTCCACTGAAATGTGCAGCTGAGGACTGCTGAGGTGGGATCCACCTGTCCTGCCTTTGTGCTGTGCCCTGACTGTGCAATTCCACCGCTCCTGCCTGGAACACATGCTCCTGGAGCTGTCCCTGCTGCAAGGCATCCACATGACAGCAGCTTGTAACTGTGTTATGTGAAACTTTAGAATTCAATCTTGTGCATGAATTCATCTTTGAGCTCAAAACTCTCAAAGAATCTTGTGCTTAGGATGGGAAGTATTTTACTGTTTCGTGAGATCTGCCAGATAAAAGATAGGGACTTGCTTTCTCTAATCTCCTCCTACCAGATGGGAGATGGGTGTGGCTGCAGGCCCAGCCTGGCACAGCCGCGGGTGTTGGGGTGGGAATAGCAGAGCAGAGCCCTGCAGCACACTCTGCCCTGCACAGATGTGCTCCCTGCTCCAGTGCTGGCTGCAGCCTGACCTCCACGGCTGGGGCACTGCCCTTGGCAGGGAGTCTCAGCAGGTCACACACTAAATTCAGTCCTTCATCTTCCCAAATTGCCACAGCAGCACCAAGAGCTTCTCCTCACCTCCCGTGGCTGTTCAGGTGTGGCTTGTGCTTTTCTGCTGTAGCAGCTTTTGTGTGAGCAGGACACAGCCCACTGTGTGCTGGGCAAACTGGGTTTGCTGGGAGCTTCTCAGTAGTATCTGAACAGGCTTATGGGCTGGGGGAAATAAGCCATTTCTGGGTGGCAACAACCCTTTGTACAGTGGCTGAGCTGTCTCTCTCCAAGGTTAAAAGAAGCTGAGATCCAGTGTGTCTATTTATAGCAACAATGTACAGTTGCCTTGGCAGAGAAGAGGGGAAGAAATGCAACTACTTCATCTTTCTGTGGTTAGGCCAGGCTGGGCAGGCTGCCCTTCCCTCCTGACATGTGTTTCCAAAGTCCCATCTGCTGGATGGATTGGAAGCTAAGTGGCACATCTGCCATAGCTCATATTGCTGCAGAAGCCCTGACATACCCTTGTGTTGGCCACACCAAAGGCTCATTTTCACTCCATGCAGAATAATTGTCAGAGCTGTTAATTCCTTTTCTTCACCAAACCTCTGCAGTCCTGGTGCTTTTTGGTGTTAAGCTTCCCCTTGCCTGGAATGATCACTGTGACAGGTCCCTAAATGCAGGGCTGGCATTAAAAACTCTGGAGATAAAAAAGAGCAACTTTCCTGGGGTTTCCTGCAGCAGGAGGAAAGGTGACAAGTCAGCTCAGCTGTCACAACAGGTAGGTCTGTTCTAAACACACCTGCTGCTCCATTCTGAGGTGAAGACATAGCTGGGGGGGTAGTGGCCTTGTTTCCCATTGTGATAATGTGGCTAAAATGCTTGGTGACATCCTGGCTGTGGTCACTGTGCAAGGTGACCTGGGAGGATGGGAGGGGACTTGAGGGTTGAGTATTTTGGGGCACGGTGAAATAATTTCACCACGTTTCATCCCCTGTGCTGGTGGCTTGGGACCAGTCTCCCTCCCAGAAGCCCCTCATGCTTTGCTGCCCACCCTGCCCATTGCAGAGGTGCTGTGGAGTGTGCTGCATTCCCCTCATCTTGAAGAGGGAATATACTTCCAAAGGGGAATGTGTGCACTCCCAGTAACCTCTGACTCAGGGCTGTAGTTCCAACAGTAACTACAATAACTTCCCACACACAATTTTTCCCTCAGGCCTGATGTGTTTCATCCTCAGCACGCTGGATGGGAATACAGAAATGCAAAGGTCCTTCCTGTGCAGCCACACCTGAAACACCAGAACATGGAGCAGCTGGACAAGACTGGCAGGAATACTGTATTTCACCAGGAAACTGAGGACCTGAACATGGAAAACACAAAAAGTACAGCTAGCACTAACACTCCCCTTGCTTTCCTACCTTAACAGGAAAAATGGTACATACACCTGAAAGCTTCAACTTGGAATTTCAACCCCAGGCCTGTGTGTGCCACATCTGCAGCTTCAGCCACAGGGAAGGTGGTAGAGGTTGTCCTGACAGAACAGCAGCATTATGATCATTGAACACACGCTGATCATCATCTGCGAAGGATTCTCAGAGATCATTCATAAATGAGGTGATCAAGAAAAGGCTTTTGGCAGGAGCAGGTCCTGCTGAGCCTGCACGGCACATTTGTATCATTTTTACCGTGACTAATCACCTGAGTGGATTCACACTGTCTCAGCTAGCAAGTGCTGTAAAAAGGGCTGGAGGTGAAGTATGTTGTTCTGCAGCTACTACTGGTACAGCAGCACCTTGCAGGCATGTAAGAAAAGATAAACAAAACTTTTCTGCTTTCCTCTCCTCTCCTGTTACCTGCTGTGAGGAGCTGGAGTAGGACAAAGGATTCATTTCATAGCCATGTCATTTATTTGTCATCAGATGTGCACTCACAGGCAGGACATATGAGGCAGGACACATGGAAAATGCTGGCAAGTGCATGGAGGTGGCTGCAGGGATCTGGACCTTGGTTCCACTAGTAGGGTTAGTTTTAATTACAAGTTGAAAAAAAGATTATCTCTGTCCTATCTGTGCAGCAACTCCTTTTTTCCCTAGTGGTGCTGGTAATCCCTCACATGAGGAGAAGGGCAAAAAATGGAATATGGCACTCCCTGAAGCCTTTGATATGTGAACAGGCAGGTGTCATTCCCCATTGGCTGTGATCCTAATTAGCATCCGTGATTGCTTTAAAACAGGTAAGAACTAAGGGTCTGTCTGCTATAATTGTGCACCCTACACACACACAGGTTCTCCTCTGTGTGCCAGGAGGCAGTGCCTGCATCCACAGGATCACACCTGCTCTGTGCTCCAGGCCTGCAAGTATGCTGCTGTCACCTGGGCAGTGTCCACAGGCAGCAAGTGCCTGGCTGTGCTGTTCCACCTGTTCAGTGCTTCCCTGCACTCCCTTGTGCTGGGCTTCATCCTGTGCTGTCAGTGCAGAGGTCAATGTCCCAGTACATCACTTAGGCATCATTCAGTTCCTTACATCAGTTCTTCTTTAAATGTGGCACTGGACTTTAGCTTAACATATCAGATGACTTGGCATGTTAACAAGCAGAAGCTCTGTGAAGTGTCACTTCAAGCAGCATGTTCTGGATGAGACTGGAAGGAGTGGGAAGGAGACACTGATCACGAGAGCTCCCAGCTGAGGACTATTTCACAGGGGTCATGGCATGAGGAAAGCCAAGATCTGCTTGTATGTGGACGAAACAGGTGGGTTTTATTTGTAGCAGGCCAATAAAGCTGAGCATGCCTGGAGTGAGGAGAGATGAGGTGCTGTGTTCCATCTCATGGGTGTCCTCAGCTGCAGACTGTTCCCTTCAGTTACCCTCCCTGGCAGCCTCAGCTTTCTCCTATTGTCCAAGCACTTTCCATCTCCAGGTGAGGTTTACGTGCTGTCTTCCAGCAATGTGGGGGAAACCACTTCCCACTCTCCATGCAATAGTAAACTGCAGCATTTTGAGAAAAGATTTTCCTGCAGGAGCACCTCCAGTGATGTCCCAGCCAACTGCAGGGGTTCAGCCTCTCCCTGCAGGCACTGCTCAGGTGAGCTGAGCTCTAAGAGTTCTTTGCTTTTCTCTCCTTTTTTGCTCTAGATGCCATAAGGGTGAAGAAGAGCCTGGGGAAGATGTTTCTCAGGTAGACAGCCAGGCAGGGAGTCAGGCCAGCCACAAGCACTTCCTTCTTCTTCTGTCCCACTGCACTGAGGACCACCTGAGCCACCTCAGCAGGTGTCTGTCCCTCGGCCGTGGTCTTGTCCATAACTGCCAAGGGAAAGCCAAATGAGCACCAACACCAGCAGGTAAGCCCTCACTCAGGTACCTTTCTAGGAATTCTCTAGCTGTACACAGCTGCTTGTATGGCTTTAGTCTTATCCAGTTGGATATGGGAGCTCAGGCAGGTATAACTCATGGTTGGGCCACAGAAGGCTAAATTTTGGGAGTTACCGTTCCTACCCTGCAAGCAAAGCTGGGTTTTGATCCTTCAGGGCTAACCTGTGTCCCCACCAGGGCCATATATTGCAAGAACACCTTGTAGTAACTCAGGGAGGTGGAGATGCTTTAGATAAAGGGCACCAAATCAGATCTCACCTCCGTAGCGAGATCCGTCTGCTGTGACAGCATTGACAGAGAGGTTGGTCTGAATGTACCCAGGGCTCACAACTGTCACATCAATGTCATACTGCTCCACCTCTGCTCGCAGGCAGTCAAAGAAGGCCTGGGTAGCATGCTTGGAGGCTGCATCTGAAAAACAGGAACAATGCACCAAGGAGAAGGAGCAGGGCTGAAGGAATACTCACCCCTCAAATAGATCTCTCCCTGCACTGCAGCCACTCCTCAGCAAGGACAGTGGCTGCTCTCCAGCTTCTATGTTTGGTTTTGTTTAGTGAATGGCAGCAACAGGTAGTGAGAGTGAGAGGCAGTTTAGGAAGGCAAAATGTAAACTCAAGTTGGAAGCTGGCTGGGATCCTGAGTTTACTATCACAGCCCTGCCAAAGCACTCTGGAGTGAACCTAAGCTGCCTCTCACTCCTGATAAAGGAGCCCCACAGCCTGGCTTGGGAAGTGTTTGGGCAGACAGGCTGGGGCTGCAGAGGGCAGAGCTGGCAGTCACTGCTGAGTGCTGGGGAGTTGCAGAGCAGGTTCAGGACTTGGCTGCACACAAGTCAAAACCAGATCTCCTATGCAGGCATGAGCAGAGAAGTATGGCCTAGGGCAAGACTTCCCCCTGTTAAATGGCTGAGTGACTCCTCTTGCTCAGTCACTACCTCTGTGACTGCCACCACCTCAGCACGGCTGCAGGGCTGATGTCAGCAGCACAGAGCTCAGCATAGGCTGAATGCCCTGTGAGGTCCCTGGCCAGGGCTGAGCTCCCTGCTGCCAGCCCCACACAGCTCTGGGCCCTGCACAAGTGCTCTGGGAGCTCTTCAGAACACAATCCTGGTGCTATCACACCCACATCACCTGCAGGACCCCATGGCTCAGACATTCCAGGCTCTCCTGCACTCAGCATCATGCCTGACCTCCCTTATGCCATCACTACTCTACTGCTTATTTTCAGTGATTACAGATGCTTGAGTACCAAACACTCTTAGTTCATCCATCTTCTAAAAGGCTTTTTCCAATAATCTCACCAATATTACTTCTTGTCATAACTGATTTAGTATGAAGAGCTTGCTGGGTCAAGATGACTGTTTAAGTTTTTATTTAGGCACTGGTTGTACTATGGCACTTTATAAATTATTAAAACAAAAAGTTCTTCCTTTCTTATAGATTAACCAAACAGCACGGATAAAATACCATAAATCTACAGAATTATGGCAACTCTCAAATGTTAAAATAGGAATATCAAGCTGAGTTCAAAACATATTCTCCCTCCCCATCCCTTAACAACTAAGATTTTGTATTTGAGTGCCTTCCTCTTCAGCTGTCAGTGATTTGTGACCACACTGAGGGTGATGCACAGCTCTGCCTTCCCTGCACGCTGCCAGCTCCAGGGAGAGCTAAATGTGGAAGCAGGAGCCAAGTATTTATTCAGCCTGGTGGCCCAAATATGTCTTCCCCATCTTCTGTGGAGGTACTTACATGCAGATCTGAAAGGAATGCTTATTTTGCCTTGAACGCTGCTGATGGCCACAATGTGGCCTTGTCTCCTCTTGATCATGGAAGGGAGAAGTGCTAGCAAAGGACAGAAAAGACCCATTCAGACAACAGTCCTGCCACTGCTGCTGCTGAGAATCAAAGCTTTCAGAGCATTCAGAGATGCTGAAGTGAATTACAAGGATCCTTGTTCAGCTGGGCAAGGGGCAGGCTTGGGAGGTCTCTGACTGAAGCTGCAGCCTGGCTGGGAGGTTCACCTGAGAGGAGACTGGTGTGCTAGTGAGGCTGCACAGAGTCCGTGATCTCCCACAGGTGTGGGCAGCAGGACTTGCTCTTTCTGCTGCCAGAACTTCCTTCCATCTCCAGCAGCTGACACCCTCCAGGCTGAATGTCCTGTGTAACCCTACAGCTTCCTAGGAAAGCTGCAGCTTCACCTGGAACCCATACTGAGTTCTCTAGTGCTCTGTCAGGACAGACAGGCTAACAGGATCTCTCCCAAGTTCCTGCCAGACTAGAATCAGGAGATGGAACAAGGAATCATCTCTAATCAGGTACTTCCCACACAGTCATGCCTAAGCACCTCCTTAGGCTTGTCCATAACCCAAAACCTTCCTCCCCTCTTTATGCTGCACTGTACCAGGTACAGTTACAAACACAAGTGCTTAGCTGTGTTGATCTGCAGAGGCATCAGCCACATCCACCATCCCCCTGTGATCCAGATCACTGGTACCTTTGGTGAGGGCTACAGGTCCAAAATAATTTGTTTCCATCAGTTTCTTGTCCACATCCAGTCCCGTGTCCACAATTGTGCCTCGGAAGCTGATGCCTGCATTGTTGATCAGGATGTCCACATGGCCCAAGTACTTGAGGATCTCTTCAGCAGCACTTACCACGGATTTGGTGTCCGAGAGGTCAAACACCACAGTGTGAGGTTTGTGTGCCTGTGAATAAACAGAAGTTAGCAAAATACCAGCTCAGGCTGTGCTGGATGTTCATGCTCCTGATGGGATTCCCCAGCTCTGGAAGCACAGGAGCAGGGCCATCCAGACCTTGTGCAATTACAGTGCAGCAGATCCACATGGCAGGAGTACATGGCAGAAGCAGGTTGTGCTCTTGTCTTTCTCTGCTCCTGTAGCCTGTTCCTTATATCCAAACTTAGGAAAGGGGCAAGGGAGATCTTCCTCAAGTACTAAAGTTTCCTGTTGTCTTATTTAAGCAAATGCATCTGAAAAAGTCAAAACTTAACCCGTGTATCATGTACAGAGGCAACACCTTCCTTAGCCCCTGTCCACAGAACTAGACACCAAAAATAAACGCCAACAGAAGGAAAATCCCTTTTCCAGATTCAGTGTATTAACATACAGGTGCAAGGAGTCAGGGCACTCTGCCCTCATGTGCTTTCACTTCCATTCCTAGCCAAGGAGTGCTTCAAATGGCTTATTTTTGTAGGGTTTTCACAAGAAATGACATGCCAGCTCAATGTTCTCCTAATGAACATCTATCTCTAACCACAGAGTTGCATTTTTCCTATTACTCAACAGCACAACCCACAAACAGTTCTGTAACTTGTGCCCCAAGACGAGCAGAAATCCCAACCACACAGGACACCAGGCCTGTCCTCCCCACACACTCACGTTCTTCCGGTGGTTGGTCATGGCAGAGAGCTCCTGCATCAGGTCTTTGAGCTTCTCACTGTCCCTGCCACAGAGTACCAGCTTGGAGCCAGCTGCATGGAAAGCCTTTGCACATTCTTTGGAGGAAGCAAGGAAGAGAGACAAGTAGGCATTTGAGTAAGAAACAGCAGATCCACAGCACACCTGGTGATGGCTAAAACTCCCTTTAGCTGGAGGGGTCTGGGGTGCTTTATTGCTCCTGAGTGATGTGCTGACTTAGAGCGAGGTCACAGCCATGTGCCATCCTCCTGTGACTGTGACAGACACATGATAGCAGTGAGGCAGCTGTTGTGCTCACAGTTACTGTGCTGGTTATGCAGTTATCATGATGTTTACACATCCTCCCCCATCAGCAGGTTGAATTTGCCTCTTCATTTCTGACTTTATGATCTTCTTAAGAGGGACCACAGTCACCTTGTGTGTGTCATCTAATGCAGCAGGGCCTGGGCTTAGGAGGTTCAGTGTTAATGAACACTCCAAAGGTTCTGGAAGCCTTGGAGCTAATGGCTTCATCAAGGTGATGTCAGGCTATTGTCCTCTCAGTGCCATCAGCTGCTGGGGTCAGAGCATGTTCCTGTCCCCTCTGTGAGCCACTCAGACAAACTGCTTGTTTGTACAAGAGATGACAGTGGATGGCAACAAAGGGTGTTAAAAGCACACAGTAATTAGATGTGGTCTGGTGGATTAATAACTGGGAGTGAGGGGAAGAATGTAAGAACTCAACAGTCAATAGGGAGGAAACTTCACCACACAGTGGTGGAAGTCTCTGTACCCAACAGCCCATGGTGCTTCAGCTGCCCAGCTGGAAGTCTCTCCTGAGGTACTAGTTCCCTCTCTTCTTGATAGGAAATACAAATTCTTTCACCACTCTTTGGCTGTGCCAGGCAGAGAGGACTAGTCCATCTCCTTTGGCCAGGCAGTTACTGAGCACCTCCGACCTTAAGGACAAACTCACATGCAAAGACAGTGTCAGTTTAAGCTCTATTTGTTCTGTGAATGTCCTCATCCTAGTGAAAGGCCTTGATAGCAGAGAGCACCTTGTCTTCTCTTCAAACAGCTTTTAAAGGCATTATAGAAAGCAAAATTAGAGAATGGATCCACTAAAGCAAAACATAAATTTCATTTGGAAAAAAAAGTACTCCCTGGTGTTACTATTGCCAAGAGTCTGAATTTAGAATGGATGGATTTGTATCACGAGAGAAAAGGTACTTTGAGGGTGAGGGGCAGGGAGAAGTGGAAGATTTGAAGGGTAGCTGGAAGTACAACAAACCTGAATGTCAACACCAGTGCTGGGAAGTTCTAGAGAAGCAGTTTGGCTTCCTAGCTTTTTCAGGATTTAGGGAAAAGACTCCTGACAGCACTGGAACAATGTCACTTGTTCCTTGCTTTGATGAGCTTCAGTTTATACAGGATGTGTTCAGTTCTGGGCCCCTCAGTTCAGGAGGGATATTGAGGTGCTGGAGCAGGTCCAGAGAAGAGCAACGAGGCTGGGGAAGGGACTCGAGCACAAGTGCTGTGAGGAGAGGCTGAGGGAGCTGGGGGGGTTCAGCCTGGAGAAGAGGAGGCTCAGGTGAGACCTTATCACCCTCTACAACTCCCTGACAGGAGGTTGGAGTCAGGTGGGGGTTGGTCTCTTCTCCCAGGCAACCAGCAGCAGGACAAGAGGGCACAGCCTCAAGCTCTGCCAGGGGGGGGGTTAAGTTAGTTATTAGGAAGAGATTTTTTATGGAGAGAGTGATCAGGCATTGGAATGCGCTGCCCAGGGAGGTGGTGGATTCACCATCCCTGGAGGTTTTCAAGCTGAGACTGGATGGGCCATGGTCTAGTAACCACGGTAGGGTTGGACTTGATGATCTTGGAGGTCTTTTCCAACCCGGTTGATTCGATGATTGAAAGTTTCCTTAAATGCTGAGACTTTCTGGAATGAAAATTTGTGCTGGCTACAGTTCTCACTGCTGTGGGAATGCGTGAGCCATGTCTCAAAACTCACAGCAATAGGAACTTGCTCATTCCGTCTTTATGCCCCTAGCTGCCCCTTCCCATCCCTCTGCTTGCCCTGCCCTTAGTGCCCTCCTTTCTGGACATACCTTTTCCCAGGCCAGAGGTAGCCCCTGTGATCACAACCACTGCTTCCTGGAGGTAAGTTCGCATCCGCATCCACTGCAGGAGCCGGAAGATGGCAAAGATCCCCAAACTGCCAAAAAGCAGTGGGATGATGACTGTGCTTGTGAAATCCATGAGTTTTCCTTTCTGAACAGCCTTCCTAGAGCCATAGAATGAAAAGAAACAGATCATTTCACCATGAGGAAAATTAGCAGAGGCTTAAAACCTAGAGAAGTTATTTTTCTTCCCCCTGCCTTAAACCACCAATAAACCAAGTCCCACACAGAGGTATATTCCACAGATTTTCTCATCCCTTCATTTAGACTCGGGAAAGTTCACATTAGTACTCAATTTTAAGCATTTAAATGCTAATCTGAACATCCCAGAAGGGCACTTGGCATTGGATCCTCTCAGCTGTCATGTTAACAACTCGGGTTCAGAGATGCTGTTCCCATGTTTTGCTCTAAATTCACCTTCTTGTATGAAGTGTATTTAGACTGAAAGTTCCTCAGGGCTGGGAAATGTCTCTGCATTCCTCTGAATGCAATAAAACCTCTCAGATTTCTCTGGAACAGCCAGTACCACAGTATCTACATGCCAGAGACCAGTTACTGTGTATTATCCCAGATGGATATAAGTTAGTCTGTATTCTGGAGGCTCCAGGTTTTCTCTCTGTGCAAGTTATTTTCTTAACGCACTGAAATCTCATCCTGGAATTCTGATACCAAGGCACAGCCCTAACCTCCTTGCTAAGCCATTCCTTCAAGGGAGTAGTTTGTGTTACAGCTTACTCTATGGCCAAAGAGCAAGTGATACTTCTGCTGTGCCATGGATTTCCCCCGTGTGTACCCCTGAGCTGCAATTAAAGCTGGATGTCAGAGTAGAGCCAGTTACAAGCCCTTCATGGATCTTGTGGGTCACACAGAAGGTCAAAACCAATTATCAGTGTATATTCCCTTCCCTCCTTGTGCAGATAGAGTATGAACTCTTTCAGTTTGAACTGCAGGACAGGTCTTTACTGGGAGGATAGTGGAAAGTTCTGGGCGCACAACTTTTGCTGCTTCAAACAAAAGCAACAGCATGAGCAGAAAATGAGGTAACTAAGCCAGAATTCAGCGTTGCTGAGTAGGACTGAGCTTGTACGGAGCTGAGGGGATGGCAGAGGCTCTACGTGCCATGGAACAGAGCTAATGTGGAAAATAGCAGGTTCTTCCAGACGTCCATCAGGGGTTTGGGCAGAATTCCTCAAGTAGCTGTCAGTGAACAGACTAACTTGCTGCAATAGTAGTGAACTGAATAAAATAAGTATTTCTGGAGATACAGCTAGAACACAATGAAATAGCACATGAAGACAGCTCTAAATAAACCTGACAAGGTCTAAAAATAAAACCATGGAGTTAGTACACAACTCTTCTTGAGATCCTGCAGAGCCTCCCATTCCTGAGCTAACTCATGTACCTAGGAGGCACTTCCCTGTGCAATCTACTGTGCAGAATACAGGCAAACACCCAGACCACAGGGAGTGTGCCCAGGTGGGAAAGGAGAAACCCAAAATGAAGATTAAGCTCAGGCCACTGCAAAGCATCTTATTCCTCCACCTCTGTGCTGAGGAAGGCACACAGTGTGTGTTTTGTACTGGTTTACAGCCAGGGACTGGTAGAGTTGATTTAACTCTATGGATGAGAGTGGATCTTCCCTAAAGTAATTCCTGGGAAAGATTTGTTCAGACACAAGGCAATGGCTTCTTTAGGCTGGATGAGAGGGTTGTCCTGATGGTTGTGTTCTGCTGGTCACTGAGTGTGTCACCCTCTGCAGGATGTCCCTTTTGTTGGTGCTCTCATTGAGACTCAGGAGAGGAGATGTGGGCAGGGACAGCAGGTGCTGTGTGACACTGAGCTTCCAGGACATTATAGAATCAAAAATCATTATTTCTCCATTATTAACCCTAACCCATTATATCTCCATGGGAGCTGACAGGGGCAGTGGCACTTCCTCATGAGCACAGGCTGAAGTGGAGGCACTGGAAAAATCAGGCCCTGATCAGCTTTGCTTCTGATTTCAGTGAAAAGGTAACTGGGAAGAGGGAACTTTCCTGACACCTTTTCTAACTAAACCACACTAGAGGATGGGAGGGAGCTCCAGTTTGATT
The DNA here is from genome assembly GCF_000695815.1 of Acanthisitta chloris. Lineage (NCBI taxonomy): Eukaryota > Metazoa > Chordata > Aves > Passeriformes > Acanthisittidae > Acanthisitta > Acanthisitta chloris. The sequence goes on from NW_008662799.1 coordinate 20,538, forward strand.
ACAGCATGGTTCTGTCACATCTTTTGGGAAAAGTAAAGGTTTATTTTGCAAGGCCTGAACTCCCTGCTATGGTGGAAAAGAACCCCCAAACCTACCAACTAAGAGCTAACCATGTTTTGGACAGGTGGCATCCACTGTTCCCCAGCACCAACCAGTTGTGCCTGGTTAATTTAATCAAAACAATGATTATTCATTTAATTTCCAGACAAATGAGCTCTGCTTTTAATTCTCTCTCATTTAAAAATATTTCCAAGTCTTTTATTGTTTGTTTTTCCTTATTTTTCCCACTTCTTCTCCATCTTCTCTCCAGGAACTGAGCAGATTATCCATCTCTGCCTGAGGACTGCAGCAAGCCAAGAACACAGTCAGCAGCAGCAAACAGCACTGGCAGCCTCCAGGCTGGAGTTTGAATCAACAGGTACCACCTCCAGGGAGGGGAAATACCGGATGGGGAAGGAAGGGAGCAAGAAAGAGAAGGACTAGCTGATCAGAGATATAGATCCCTTGTTATTAGGGCATGCAGATGTAGTGCCTTCTTCCAAGGAAGGTGCTCAAATGGCCCCTTCAAAAGAGCCCCAGAACAAAGAAAATCTCAGACTGGAGAGGACATCTCAGCTAAACTGAATTATTTTGGAAAGAAGAATTTCTGTGACACTTTAGACCTATAACAACAGGTTGTGCTTTGATTTCACAGACTTTATCACAAAGCCACGAGCCCTTGTTTTAGGTTGTGACATTGAACATGCTGAATCATTGATGGAATAAGTATCAGTGCAACAAGAGAACATGGAAATCAGCTCCAGCCACAGAGGCACTGCAGGATGTCCAACAGTATCCATCCTACGGAGCACAGTGCCAGGCTACTAACACCACAGGGGGGCAGTGCCATTTGGTCAGTTTTCACGGGGATTTGGGGGAAATCCCAAAGGAAATAATTGCTGCAACCTGAAGGAGAAGTTATATTCTGTTCAGTGTTTGGGTTATTTGCTGTAAAAACCAGCAGAAAAAAACTGCTGCAGTCTGAAGGAGGATGAGAGAAAAAATACTTGATTCACATCTCAAAAATTTTAAGTTGCAAGACAAAAGCTGAGAGAAGATCAAAAGCAGAAACCCCAACTTTAATGCTTTGAGGTAGCTAAAGACATCCCAGGGCAGATAACACCATGGCACATCAAAACATAGGTGAGGGTGGGGAACACGTGGGTTCACACCTCACTGGGGATAAACTGGAGATCTCAGAGCTCCTGCTCAAAGATCTGAGACCACACCATCACCTTTGTTCAAAAATTTGGGCATTCATGCTGAAAAAATCTGTTATTAACAGACAAGTGTTTGTGACATCAAGTTTTTGGCAGGAGAGAAGCCACTGCTCATTAACTGTTTCAAACAAAATCCTGTCATTCCCAGCTCTCCATCCCAAAAAGCAGGATTGGAACATGCAGGTTATTAGAGAGCAGAATTAAGAACACTGATAATATGAGCAAATAGAGGTGACTGGAAACCTTTTCAAGGCTTCCCATAAAATAAATCACATTTATCCAATTAAAAAAAAAACACAAAACTTTCCCCCTAACCCAAAAACTGGATGTTATCCCATAAAAGCAATGATTTCTGAAGGAACAAGGATCTTAATCAATAAGGCCAAGAGTACACTGAAGGCAGCAAAGATGAGATCAAGCCCTAAAAGAAATGAATCCTCTGAGAGCTTCTCCAAACACTTATTCTGCAGCTTCAGCCTCCCAAAATCACACTGTCCTTTACGTGACGAGTGGCAGCAGCTGGGAGGTATTCCCAAACCCAAAGGTGGGGGATAAAAGGAAGGGAAAACTGGTTTCCCTAAGGAAGCAGTGCAGCAGCTCTGTGCCTGATTAGCAGGTTTAGCCTGAAGAAAGCACAATGTCCTACCTGAGCAAAGAGTTGCAGTGAGTCTGAGGTGGTGTCTCCCTCCGGCCCTGGAGCAGGACAGCCCCAGCTTAAATTTGGAAATGGCAGTGATCCAAGCAAATGTGCCGTGTCCAGTGCCAGCTGAGCCAGGAACTGCCTCTAAAAACAAACCTCAGCAGTGTGACCTTTCAAAGAGGGGGGGGGAATTTAACCCCCAGACTGAAAAGAGAACTCAGAATAATACGAAACTCATTGACTGTTTCTAGTCCCAAACAAATGATTTGAGAGCATCCGTAAGGAGCAGAGCTGCTCTTCCCATGCTCCAGATGGGGAAAATGGGGAATGTGTGAATCAGTTGTAATTCTCTGTTACTGTAATTAATTTGGGGGCTAGACTGATGTTACAGTGAACACCTAAGTATCAAGCCAATGAGGGTGCTGAGGCACTGGCACAGGTTGCCCAGAGAAGCTGTGGCTCCCCCATCCCTGGACGTGTTCCAGGCCAGGTTGGATGGGGCTTGGAGCAACCTGGGCTAGTGGAAGGTGTCCCTGCCCATGGCAGGGGGTGGAATGAGATGACCCAAACTGTCCTGTGATTCTATAATTTAAAAATCCCCAGATTTTAACTTCTTCCCTCAGGATTCCTGAGCACTCTGAGCACAGCTGAACAGACAGAGGAGTTTCTCATCACACTCTGCATCCAAACCTGGTATTTACTGAGGAAATGGGAATTCCCTCCAGTCACTCAATCCCTGACAAGGCACACTGAACAGGGAGAAAGAAAATCCAGTGATGTTCACCTATCAGCTGAACAGTTCTACTGACCCAACTGCTTTGGAAAGAAACTGAAATCAAACTCACAGACATCTAATCCATAACAAAAAAATCCTATAGCATCAGTGATTTAACAACCAAAACAACTGACAACTTCTCTGATGTACAAGGTCCCCAAAAATGTAAGTCTGGGGATCAAAACTCCCTCAAAACTGAATGAGAACAAAGTGACGACAGGAATTCAGATACTGAATTGCTAAAATGCCACTATGCACTTCCATGCTCATGGAATCAGCTTTCATCCCAGACTTTGTAAGCAGAAAATAATGTAAAACATACACTGAAATCGTTGAAAACCAGTAAAACTCCTAATAAGTAATAAAGGAACGGGACAGAGATCCTCATTCCAAACAGAAAATAAGGAAGAGGCTCGGGAGAAGCAATACAACAACCTAACTGGAATTCTCAGGAGAAACAATGGATACTGGTGACTTGGAGAAGCTGCAACCTCACGAGCATTTCCTGGGAAAACCACCTGTGCTATCTCAGTAGTCATTCCATGGATCCTGCTTATGCTTTTCAATAATTGTTATGGAAAACAACAACTTCATGGTACAGAAAGAGGGAAAAATCATGTTTCCAACACCCAAAAAAACAGGCTGGACCTAAGAAATTATCTATTTTTTCCACCTGGTCTAGTGGGAGGTGTCCCTGCCCATGGCAGAGGCTGGAACTGGATGAGCTTTAAGGCCTTTCCAACCCAAACCATTCTGGGATTCTATTAAATCTTAAAATCCCCTCCCCATACCTTTCCCTGCCATTTTTATCCAGTCACTAGCTGCAATTCCAACCCTCCCACTCCAAAATCTTCTATTGGTGTTTAGGACAGGAACAAATGCCATGATGAGACAATTAAACCATTTGCTGTGCCAGAAAAAAAAAACTATCTTCCACACATTTCCCAACTCAAGAACCAACCAAACCACCATGAGGACACGAGAGCTGCCCGAGTGCCTCTGATTCATCTCTAATTACATCTTAAACGGCAGTGACAGGGATGAACTCTGCCCTGGAGAGCATAGGGTGTCCCTGCACACACCGGCGCCGCCTCCGCCCCACGTTTCCCAGGGAGAAATCCCTTCCCCGACAGGGCCGCAGCCTCCAGCCCCTCCCGTG
>NW_008662800.1:0-456 GCF_000695815.1 Acanthisitta chloris
TGGACAGGGCTCATAAGGAAAATTTCAGCCTCAGGTCAACCAAACTATTCCTAGCATGGGTTTACCAGGTAACCTAAACCTCTGCTCTCAGGCCCATTAGCTTGTCTTGTTATCTCATGATGACATCCCATCTCATCATAAACTCTTGATACAATCTCAGCCCAGAGTGGCCTCTTCCCTTTCGTGAGCACAAAATTGGTTTTGAATGTAGCTTAAAGCATAAGAATACATTTTGTCAGTGTGTCCTGCCCAGCCTGCTGTCCCAGCCTGGATTGCTGCTAACTCAACCTAAACTTACTCTTCAGGACCAAGTATAACCATAAAAGAGATGAGAGAATTTAAAAGAGAGAAACTTCTTACCTGGATGTAGTGCAGTCTTTAGAAGTAGAAATATAGCTGACATGTTTGAACGGGAGTGAGATACTAGGCAAGTAATAATTGGATAAAATGCAGAGG
>NW_008662801.1:0-945 GCF_000695815.1 Acanthisitta chloris
CACAACGTCCCCTGGAGAGGTAAGGTGGTTTTATTTCTGGTCTGGTCTGGTTACCTGCCAATAAGACACGGCGAAAGCTACGCTTGGTTGGGCTAAGGAATTCCTCGTAAGTGCCTAGGCACCATCCGTAAGACAATTGCGAAAGCATTGCAGTTGTAGTGGTAACATGGAGAAGCTCAAAAGGATTGTGGGTGGCAATGCCCCCATGCCAACTTCTCCTCTGGGGTGCTTATTAGCACATTGGAAACAAGGTAATTTTGACCAAGGATTACGCAAGGATAAACTGATCAATTATTGTAACAATCGGTGGCCGAAATACATGTTGCAGAATGGGAAATGGTGGCCTGAAAACGGGTCTTTGCAATCTGACTTGATTTCTCATTTATTGTCATTTTGTAAGTATGAAGGACAATTGGATAAAATTCCATATATTGATTTATTTTTCTGTTTGCAGGAAAAACCAGAGTGGCTGACTGAGGGGGAGCTAATGACTGCTACAGTACCTAACAATAATAAGTGTGTGGCCTGTGTCCAGGGGAAACGTTATCTAGAACACCTGGCATTGAATGAGAGTCTACATCGGAAAGATGATATGGAGAGTGACTTCTTGATAGCTCCCACAGCATCAAGGGAATCCAGCCCTACCCCATCTGGGCTTATTCCACATGACCCCCTTACTCCTCCTACTGAAACTGATTTACTTACCCCTCCTGCTCAAAGATACCCACCTCCCCCACCTACACCTGCCCAAGGATACTCCCCTCTCCCACCTACCCCTCCCCAGGGGTATCCTCCCCTCCCACCTATGCCCTCTTCACTTGCTCATGGCACCCCTTCACTGCCTTCGCCCAGAAATAACCAAGGTTTAGTTACGACACAGAGACATGGGGGAAGGGGTGCAGAAGGGGTGGATAGCAGTGAAAGTGATGAGGATGGACCAATAGC
>NW_008662801.1:2071-14070 GCF_000695815.1 Acanthisitta chloris
GGGCAGATCAGGAATAAATCCACCACAATAGTTGGGGCCACTGGGAAGGAGGAAAATGGGCCATTCCTGCAACGCCTAGACTTGTGTTTTGGAAACAAAGTGTTGACTCCTGAATTCTTGTACGTGCCTGAATGCCCCATTCCACTTCTGGGTCGAGATTTATTAGCAAAACTTGATGCAGTAAAACATTATGAGGTATCCATGCAACCTTCTCTTCTCCAGGCTGAACATCACCAACTTCTACAACCTGTCTTAATAGGGGAAATGCTCCAGTCGTCTTATCGACTTCGTGGCCTTCTCTGGACTTGCTCCAACACTTCCATGTCCTTCTTACATTGAGGGCACCAGAACTGTGTGCAGTATTCTAGGTGGGGTCTCGTGAGAGCAGAGGGGGAGAATCACCTCCTTTGTCTTGCTGCCCACACTCCCAGCCCAGGATTCAACTGGCGCACCTCCTTTGTCTTGCTGCTCACACTCCCAGCCCAGGATTCAACTGGCTTTCTGGGCTGTGAGCTCACACTGCAGCTCATGTTGAATTTCTCATCAACTCTCAGGCCCAAGTCTTTCTCCTCAGTGCTGCTCTCAATAACTTCCCCACCCAACCTGTAGGTGTGCCTGGAGTTACTGTGACCCAGATATAGGACTCTGCACTTCGTATTGTTGACCTTCATGAGGTGTGAAATAGCAAACAATGGTAGAGCTTCCCATTACATGTGTCATTAGTGTTTATATAAACATATTAGTGCTTTGACTGTTGTAAATTGGTAGGGCAATTAAGTGCAAATAAGTAGCCTTCATAATGTGATTGTTGTTATTAGTTTTGTATTTGTGATTGTAGCAGGATGCTCTGCCTTGCAAAGCTATCAGTGGCAAATGGAGAAGAGGCATCATGCTGCTTTTTGTGTTGAAATGATGCTGAAACCAGTCTGACTCATCCTGAGGGTGAGATGAAGATATGGTAAAACTGGTAAAGGAACAAACAAATGATACTACTGATAACTTATCCAAAGCTGCTGAGCTGACACAGCTGGCCTGGACACATCTGACTGACAGTCAATCACTTTATACTATAAAAACCCAGTCCCAAATTCTAACATATCTCTTCTTGGAGTGTATGTGTGAGGATTTCTCCCTTGAGTGGGGACATCCCTCAAGGTTACTCCTCGAGGCTGAGCAAAAGAGATTTGCCCACAGTCATTGGCGTGAGTGAGTAACATCAGTCTCTACTTAATAGGTTTTGGTAGCTTTAATACAATTGCTCTAATATTGCTTCAATATTGCTTTGTAATGCACTATATTATAATAGTTGTTACAGCTTCTATACTGTGTAATAAATAATTCGGATTAAAACCTCTTTGTCTAATCAGTCTCATAATAAATCATATCTATTTATATAAATATATCTGGTTTTCCATCCTTCATCCCTGTGGGACAAAGTTGTACAAAGGTTCAATTACACCCATAAAACCCTTTAGACATGAACCATTGATAAAGTCTGGGGCTAATATTGGATCCAGCCACACTTAGGCTCCTCTCTGAGAAGGAGTGTAGAAAGCAGGGGGGTCCTTTCTGCACCTCAGGACTCAACAGGAGACCCTCTCTAACAAACTTTGTCTGAAGCTCCCACTCTGCCCGTGATAGTGATGTTTTAAAATTGAGAACTTAATGCTTTCCTCAAATACATGGGTGTTCCACAAACAACAGGAGTACTGCATCCCTGGTTTCACTTAGATATCCATCTTATTTATGGATAGCAAGAGGGATTGGAACAATTTATTTCATAATCTGATGGATTATCAGAAATTATTTATATCAGAAATTAATCCACAACAAATCATTGGGACTGACTGATGCATTTCTTCAGAAACTCTCAGGGGGAAGTAAAAATATTCAGTTTTCAGAAGTATATTCTAAGGCAAATACTAGACATGGGGGACCAAATGATTCAAACTCTTCATTTGCTAAAGAAAACCACATGTGTATATGTTCCACACTGTATGCAGCTCTGACTTCCCTTTCTCAACAGAATATCATGAAAACCAAGAGGTTTACAAAGAAGGAACCCAAATACATTGAATCATTTAGGAGAAGCATGAAGAAACTCAGACTTTTCAGCCATGAGAAGGGATAGCTGAAGAGTCAGTGCAATAGATGTGATATGACAGAGGTGAGCAAAGGATGACTGCTCACCATTTCTGATAGTAAAGGAATCAGAAGGAATAAAATTAAGTTATCAAGAGGCCAGTTCAAAACAAATGAATGGGATGCTATGTGCAATTAAGAGTTCTGGGAACATACAAGAAGTATGTCACAAGAAGTGTCATACTTCACAAGAAGTGAAAGATACCAAGAATTTACATGGATTTTCAAGACATTAATGGGAAAAAAAAGATATTAAAATGAAAGGTGCAATCAAGATGACCCTAAGATTCAGACTACTCTGTGCTGAGAGAGCAAGCTGGGGAAACAGCAGCATTTGCCTTCCTCTTCTCCAGCTCTGTTGGAATCTGCTTTTGCCCAGATGATGCTCTGCTAAATAGACTCTTTACATCAGTTCCCTCTGTTAATTATTTTAACACACCCACCAGATGGACATATCCAGTTAAGAGGTCCTGTTATAACTGGATATCCTACATACACTTATTCCCAACATAGTTTTTTCAAGTACAATTTCTGATCACCTGAATGCAGAGTCTGTGGCATGAGAGAGAAACATTCTTAAGAAGTTATTGAGTCTTCTTTGGAAGCTTGTGGGGAAAGCATCTCTCTGCCTTCACAATATGTGAAATGAGTAAGAGATACTGTTTTCTTATTATAATTTGGGCATGGGGGAGTGTTGCCAGACAGCAGATGGAAGAGGCATTCTTAGAAAGGTGTAAACAAGATTTGTTAAAAGTTTATCACTGTATTTATGGTGCTACCACATGTAACTCAGTAACAACCTGCTGAAAGATGTGATTCACCTTCATGAGTAGTTTGCCTTGGTGCCAGAACTAGAATTTCTACATATCTTATTTCTTGATTAGAGTCACTGCCTTGGAGAATGTATTAATGTCATGAAAACTAAAGTTTGCATGGTCGAGTGAAGATCAGATTTGGTTCATTATAATTTTAGTCTCAAGGTTTGCAAGTGCCTTTAGCATCATGAGCAGTCCAAGCTGAAACAAGTGAACTTTACACCAGAAACTAGGGCTGGAAAAGAAAGAGGCAAGAACTAGGAACCAAGACTGAACAGATGAAGGGCAGGATTAGGAACTAGTACTCAGTAGGAAGAGGAACTAGGACAAGGTGTAGAAAGCAGAAAATTGGATCAGGATATTAGACAGGAACTAACTCAAGAGCAAGAATCTAGAGCACAATTACAACTAAAAGGCATTAAGCCTCCCAGAGCATCCTGCTCTATCTCCATACATCGAGACAGGTTATACCAAGCAGCTGTCTCAGAGGTGAGGCCATTGTGCTTTGGAAAAACAGTTACAGCCAGGTGACTAAGAAAGAGGTGCCAGAACTGACTGTGGGAGACATCTTGACACTTTACAGCTTTCATTGACAGCTGAGCTAGCACGATGTCTTGGGTGACAGGAGCATCTTCCTCCTCATCAGATACTAATGACCCCAACACTCTTTTTATTGTTAGTGAAGCAACATGTGAGCAGTGAGCTGGAACACAACTGCACAGATGCGACAAGAGAGACCGGCAAACCCAGAAAGGTTTAAATCAAAGCAAACTGCAATAACCTGTTAATGCACAAAAATGCAAAGAAAACAAGATGAACCTCAAGTCTTTCTCAAAATGGGGAAGATTTTACTCTTGGTAGCAAACAAACTGGAAACCACACACCATTGCACATACTGTCCTGATGCAACATTGCAAAAGACATCCTGAGTACTGGTCTGGTTTTCTTTAGCAAGGAGGGTGCTAATTTCCCTTTTGGAAGCTGCAGATGAACTGAAATATTTAAAACACCAAGTTGTTCTATGCCACAACATAAGACATGGCATTATATGTTCTGTAACACTATAACTTCTGTCCCTATTTGCATTTCTGAACCCTCTCATGAGTTTTTACTGTGTGGATGCACATGTCCATACCTACACACTTCAGCTCAGGTTGTTTAACCTCCCTGCCTCAGTGTATCCATCAGTCAGAGTGAAGTGTATATTCATGAGGGTCCTAAAGAATTAGTTATTTAGAAGATTAATTTGTCTTTTTCAGACCAACAGCTTTGTACATTCTTGAGTTTCTTTTTCAAGAACTGGGTGACATTTCTCACACAACATATTTTTCTCATTAATATTAACAGGACTTCCTGCATTTTAACCTGAGAGACATAGATACACTTCAAAACAAAATGCAAAGGGAGAAGTAAACAACATTCAGGTAGGAGTGTTTACTTCTTGTATTCTGTGGAAATTGTGGAAGTATCTCCACACAGAATATTACACAACTTATTTCCTCTCTGCTGCTTGAACAATGCTTCCATTACAGTCATTGCTGATAAACCTCTCCCAATGAAATCCCTACCAACCTTGAATCTAATGGGAAATTATATTCCTTTCTTTCACTCAGATGTCTTCGTACTTTTTTTGGACATTTGCTATTGTTGGGAAAGGTGAAGGTTCCGCGTGGGGAAGCAAGTGGCCGACTCCGTGTGGGTGATACAGCAACATCTTTATTGTCCAAGAGGCTCTTTTTTTATACAGTGCAGGACAGGCATACAATTGTCAATCATTTTTAATTGGCTAGGCTCTAAAGATAGCATTCAGGTACTCTCCCTACTCACAGCTGCAGCTGTGGGGATTATCTCTTGCTTTCCCAGGCTTGGGTGCATTCCTAGCTGTTTTTCTCGAACTTGTTTGTTTCACCCTCAAGGACGAGTTACCCCTGCCATCTGCCAAGCTGAGTTACTCCCTATCTATATATAAGTTTCTATCTCCAGAGCCTTGCTTGTACACACTGCATTCCCAGGTGTGTTCCCAGGACTGTGTCCGTACGTTCCCAGGGGACTGTGGCCTAGATCTTTTTGGCCTTCCCCAGGTGCATACCCAGGATCATGTCCTGCCATTCTCCAACATGCTATATCACTACATGTTGAATTTTCATAGAATCATCAGTGTTGGAGGCGACCTCTAAGATCATCATTAAGTTGTCACTTCTGTAAGCCCTAAACCCTAAACCATGTCCTTCAGCACCACATCCAGACACCTCTTAAACACCTCCAGGATTGGTGACTCCACCACGTCCCTGGGCAACCTATTCCAATGTCTGAAATTTTATCTGGGTCTTCTAGAAATTGCTCTGAAAAAGTCTCCAGCTGATCCAATGTCTCATCATGGTACCAACTTAGACATTGACAGGAACCTTTCCATTTTTTTCCAATTTTGACCTGTTTCATTGGCTCCCTACAAGGTTTCAAATGGATTTTAAAGCATTATTCTTAGACTAAAATCTAATAATATCTTAGTTTAATATAGTCAACAACTCTTAAATTTTGCGTTATTTTTCATTTTGATTCTTTAGCTAGTGGATCCTCTGCTGCACTCCAGGGCTGACAAAGGCAGCAGCCCAACCAAGTTCCTCTGCATAGCCCCACAACTATGTCATTGCATTTAACAGTCTGTAATTGCACTGCAAATGAGTCCCACTTCCATATTCATTCATCTTTGGCATTTTTGCTGAGATTATTAATATCAAGTGGTAACTTTTGATAAGTACAGATAGAGATTGAACTCCCTTTATTTAGGAGTCCAGGTCATATAGTACTGGGCTAACTCAGAAGTAGGAACCTACTCTTCATATACCATTCTCAGTCCCTTGATAAGCTCCATATTCTCTTTCTAGCTATTTCAAAAGATGTATTGGAGGCAGCAGGTGCCAGTTGCCTTTTAATTGTGCCCCATGGCTTTGGATTTCACTGTCTAATGGCAGGAGATCAGTTACACTATGTTGGCATAGTTTGGCCATGGGCTAAATAAAGACATTTCTGTTTCTCTGGCTCCTTAATCCATGTGAGTTGTGTTGGCTATGATTTTAGTTCTGTGCCCCATCACGCTTTCCAAGCAATTCTCCAGACTTATACACTGTACCCGTTCCTGTTCACAGAAACAGGGCAGACTGCTGGTGTGATGTTTGTTGGTTTGTAATGGAGTGACTCTGTACGAGGGAAACTAAGCCTTTAACTCAAACCAGCTGGCACTAGGAACTGTTTCATGCTCCATAATACTGACCACGGTTTCCAGTTAGAGATATGGAAAATCAGGAGCTTTCTTCATCCTAACTAAAATCTCTGTTGATGGTTTTCCTCTTAAAGATGGAGTACTCCATCCCGCACAAGAGATGAGTAAAACAACTACATTAAAACACTTTTTTGTATCACAAATGCTGCAGTATTTGCATCACAGAGAGTTTTACAAAAGTACCAATAAACCATGTGGTAGTCACCTTCTTGCTGTTTCTGCATTTCCAGTCAGGCAATTTCTTTGAGTTATAATAAGGGCAAATATGAAGCCCAAAAATTTCAGGAAATATCATGGTTCTCATAGCATATGTATTGACTGTTGATAAGGGCCAGGTGTGCACAGTTTTGAGAGATAAGAGATGAAGAGAGAAATACAACATTGCCATTAATATAATATCTCCCGTAAGTAAAATCCAGTCCTAATTATTTTCCATTTCAGTTATGAGTTACCTTTGCTAATGCTACTTCATTATTTCCCTTCTCATGAAATCTGTTCTCCCAAATTAAATTAGTTTGCCCACAACATTGTGTGAAACTACAAATATGGACCTATTAGGCATTTACAGAAAGAGACCATAGTGATTAATAAGGCAAAAGATTAGGAGCAAGGCCAATCTGGTCCCTAATCCCATCTGAGCCACTTTGGTGTAACCTTGGGGAAGTCACTTGACCTTCATGTTTCTCAGCAAATTTGGCTGGAAATTGGATACCAGATGGATCTTGGAGAATATTAGACATGTCTACCAAACTCTTCCCACTGAGCAATGTTAGAATACTGGAGAGCAGGTTTGTGTTATGATTGTGAGGTACTATGCACATAAATACAGTCAAGGATTAATGACCTTCCTTCCCTTCCCTGGCAGTGCTAAACTGATACTAGGAGGTGGCCTATGCTCTACACATCCTGCCCAAATGTTGGCTATACCATACATTAAAATAATGGTGCACATGAGGCAATTAGGATTTAAAAGGATTCCAACTCTTCCCTTCCGCCCAGCATTCTCCTGCACTTCCATCAAGGACATTTATCAGATTATCTGATTAGAAAGATTAGATTTATAGGCCCAGACTCTTAGCTGCATCCATGATGAACTATCTGCAGTTCTTTAATACGGGATCAGTTCTACGCAACTGGGAAAGGCAAGTCCAAGAGTTGGTAATCCCTTAAGTGAAGTATCATTCTGGCCACATTCACCCCATACACACCTGCCAATGAGCCTATGCCAGTGACTATATCATCAAAGGGGAAAAGAAAGAAAAGGAAAGCAAAACCACAGGGCATGGTAAAGAAAGGCTCAGTCACTTTGTCAATAAAACAATAGAGTTCCATATAATTCTCAGACCTACCTTCAGTTCACTGAAGGTAGGACAGTGGGAAGAAGGGTGTGCTCACATATGACTGTCATTATATATAGTTCAGACATGGTTTCATGCAGGTGTCAATAAAAGAAAAATCAAATACCTAAAACATAACCATGGAAGTAATTTGAAAGCAAAAGCAATAGAACAGAACCATAGTATCACATGAAATCTTCCATATTTCCTACAAAAGAGATAAGAGCTCTCCATAAGTAATGAGAACAGTAGCTAATTTGGTACAGTATAATCACTAACACAGTATTTCAAAGTTATCAAATTGTGAAAAAGCTGTGATGTGTAGGCTTAAGTAACATGTCCAGTATTTTATTGTGGTCCTCAGTCAGTATATTTGTTGCTACGTTTTTTTATTCACAATGGTTTGGAGCTATAATTTCCAGTGTCGTTCATACAAAACCTTTGAAACTCCTCTGTGTGACAATCCGGGCCTCATTTAGCCTTGTAGGGATTTTTGACAGATAATTGCTAATTTGCTGCAAAGTTCTCCATCCATTATTTATTGCTCTATTCTTTTACAATCAAATTGTTTTCCAGCAGAGCCATGGAGACACACCCATTCCCTTGACTGCAGGATTGTTGGTTGTGCTTATTTGTCTGCTAAGCAAAAACTAGTACCCCATCTAACTTCTTGTAAGTCCTCTCTGCATGGGATCATGTAGGACCATAGAAGTCCTCAGTTGATCAGTTTAGCCAACATATAGGTTGTCTAAATATGCAGACATAACACAGCTGAAAATACTACACCAGAAAAAGAAGAAAAAGTAGAGAAGAAATGATGTCCAGATGTCCACTGTCTGATAGGATTTTCTGTGGTTGGTACAGCTCATGCTTCATCAAGTTTTCCTCTGTGTCAGGACTGCCCATACAGAGAGACCTGAATGGGCTGGAGAAATGGGCAGACAGAAATCTCATGAAGTTCAGCAAAACAAGAATGCTGGACTAATTGATCTCCAGGGCTCCCTTCCAACCTCACCAATGTGGCAATTCTGCAAGCCTGAACAGAGCTAAAAAAACCCCAAAACCTATTTTCCTTACATTAAATATAAATATATAGACATTTTTATTTTATTTTTGACAGAGGTATCTCCTTATCTGTTTTAAAGAAACTATTTGAAATCTGGCAGAGACATGAGGTTTGCATCAAGGATATTCCTATTGCTTTCCTGATCACTAGTCCTGAAAAGACTTACTTAACAATCCATAAGCTTATGAAATACCTATTTTCACATGTGCTCAGTGGGAATTTATTAAAGATTAACAGCTAAAATTCCAAAGATACTGTTATCCCTGAGCGTGATAAAACTTCCTTGCAGCTACAGATGAATATAGTCAAGTAGACCTCTTTTCACTTGTCTCTCAAAGGATGCTACAGAATTGCACTCCATGGATAGCCAGAAGTCCCTAATTCCCAGTCTAATTTTGCTCATGATGAATTCTAACCTTTCCTCCTTACACTGACACTAGTATTTAACATCTTGTTTTACTCTGTAAAACGAAGGTTAAAGTTTAAACGTTTTATTTCATCCATCTCAACAAAATCTGTTTATAAGCAGAGATTTTTTTATATAAAAAGTTAATAGCAGAAATTTTTATATTAAGAAGTAGGAGTTTCAACAGTAGTTGATAACAGCAACACTTTGGACCAACTCTGCTTCTAAGTGTTAATTAGATACCAGATTCCTGACATAGGTGTGATCAGGTTAGTCCCTTGGGTGGAACAGCAGAAATGCTTAGTCAGGATTTTATGCTTATGATTGTTAATGTGTTATTTCATCCTACTGTCAACTTATTTATATTTCTTGAAGTGAAAACAGCAGCTAAGTTGCCACTGAACCCCTTAATTTAGCTCCACTGTGCATATGCAGCCCTTGCTCCAGTTTCAGAGAACAACTCACTACAGGTTTGAATGGGGCTGTGTAGTGAGGGACACTGTTTGTGAGCAGGAAAAGTGAAGTGGGTAGGACAGGATTCCTGCAATAGTAAGAACAGCTTTGCACAGTAAATGCAGCTGCATAACAGCTTTATGCCTTCCTTTTCTAGAAGTCTCTTGGGATGCTGACCAGGCCACTGAAACTCCATATTATCTCTGTTTGGAATTTCAACGTCTCGTTTTCTAAAGAAGAGCTAATTGCAGAAGTACACAGCAGTTGGCTCTGCCACACACACCAATGGGAACACTGTCAATATGCACAGTGAAGTATCATACTGAATTCTCTGAAGAATTACCTTCCAGTTCTCTTAAATCATGCAGCCAACACTAATTTCTCCTCATGCCCTAGATACACTTCTCTAAGGGGAAGACAGCACTTACCTTAATGAACTTTTGTGAAGACAAGTATTAATGAAGAGACAGAGATCCTTGTAACCATCACACACCCATGAGAACATTCAAGCTTACCTTTTCAGAAGGGGTTTAACTAAACTGCAGTGAACCAAGTATACGTAGAAGCTTCATGCAGAACAGTTAGAAAGAAACAACAAGAATAGCTATTCAGTAAGTAAACACTGCTCTTCCGGTGCATTGAGTGAGACAGGAATACTGAAGGAAAAAAAGCCAAGTCTATTGGGGATGTGTTCTCTGTCCTGCTCCAGGCTGCAGTGATCAGACACAAAACTGCTCAACAGGGAGCCTGCAACAGCCCTGTGTGCTTTATTCTACATCCCTTCCCCACACACACCTTAAATAAACAACCCACCCTGTTGTACTGTTTCCCCACTGGCCTCTGTTTTGCTGACTACATCCTTGCTTGAGAGTTTCAGCCCCATTTAGCACATCCCCACCACTGTCCTTGAAAATTTTCACATATGCAACGAGCCACTCTGCAGCAATCATGATGTGGCTTTGGCTTCATGGCACACGCATCTCCCTCACCACAAGGTATACTGGTGTTTGCAGTGAGGTGGAATACACTCCTCTTACTGGCTGCTGACACAAGATCTGGTCCCTCTCCATCATTTGTTCTCCAGGCAGGTATATATTGGCCATCAAATCTTGTAACATCCCTCCTGGTGACACACTCCTGGGGCCATTGCTATGTTGTCTTTCCAGCTGATTCACTTTACTTTCCCAATCATTTAGTTAAACTACTGCCCATCTGCCTGCATACTCTTGACAGAGTAAAAAGCTAAAGGCTGTATCATAAAGGCTGTGCTGAAAATGTAAGAATATAAAAACCACCCAACCCAGTATCTCCATCACTGTCTGACTAAGTTCACAGGGAGGAGCAGAGAGACCAAAGCAAGATGTTTCCCCAAAAAATCCCAGCATCTAAGGATTTGTACCACACCATCAGCTAATAGTAGTATCTCTGCATGTTATAAATCCTAACAACTCTTTTATTCCATTAATTTCTCCAATAGCTGTTTGAAACTGGGTAATTTTTTTTGCATCCACCATGCTCCCATGTTTCCCAGCATAAGCGTGGGTTATGGAAAAATGTTACCCCTTGTGTCTGTTTTGAATGTACTAGTTTTGAATGGTAAAAAGTCTTATTTTTAGTTTTATTTGATGTCACCTATCTGGTGCATGCTAAGACACAGTGAGCAATCATTTTTTGTTTTCCGATGCCACTCACATTACTAGAATCGTAGAATCAAGGTTGGAGGAGACCTATAAGATCATCAAGTCCAAACATTAACCTGTCACTGCTGGAACCCCTAAACCCTAAACCATGTCCTCCAGCACCAGGTCCAGACACCTCTTAAACCCTTCCAGGGATGGTGACTCCACCACATCCATGGACAACCTATTTCAGTGCCTGAATACCCTAACAGTGAAAATGTTTTTCCTAATACAATAATATATATTATCATATTCTTCAACTGGTTTTTATCCATGCAGGAAAATCATGCTCTATTTAATTGTTCTTTATATTCAAACCATTCTATATAGTCAACCATCCTTACCAGCATTCTCTGCTCTTCTTTGAGGGGGGAGAACTGACCTGCATCCAGTATTCCAGATGTGAGCACACCAAGAACATTTACATGCAAAACTATGTTATCTTATTTCCTTTTTTGTTATTTTCCTAATCATTCATAATTTCTGTCTCCCTTTTAGTTGCTACTCAGCATCGAGTTTATAATTTTATGGGCTTGCCTCTTGACTTTTTAATTAGACCTATCACTATCTCCTTATCCTGGTTACTTTGTCATACACACACACAGACCTCTGGAGTTTCTCAGCCAGACTAAAGATTAATTCTTCCATTTTTACCCCCAACACAGTTTTCAGTTTCAAGTTTTGACCACTGTTTTCAGTGGAATTGTTTAAAAATAGGAAAAAAGGCTGGGCCACAAATCTAAATCAAGTTGGGGGTGAGCAGGCAGCAGATGGCAAACATGCACAAAGCACTAGGAACAATGTGAAAACAGGGTCAGCAG
>NW_008662801.1:14098-28542 GCF_000695815.1 Acanthisitta chloris
CCTCTATGGAAAATACATTTGCATTGACTCCATTAACTTTGTATAAGAGAAAGGGCAAACTTTAGACTGCAGAGTTCCTTTTCCTTTCTCTTGGAAAACTGGTTAATACAGATTTAAGGCATTTCATAACTATATAATTTAAATAAATGACAAGCAAATGGCAAATTAAATGTACAATAACTCTTCAAAGCCTTTTCTCAGCCTGTAGCAGGCTGTACTGTACAGTACCCAGCAGAATGGCATCCTTGTTGGTGCCTGGACACAGCTTCCCATGGCACCTCTGTGTTACAAACAGTGACTAGCAAAATAGCAAAGTGACTTCCGAACCTGTCCAAAATGTACATTTTAAAAATAGGGTGAAATTTTACAATGCAAACAAGTGTCTTAGCAGTATAGTTAGACCTCCCCTTGTAAAGTTGACTGTAAACAAGTGTTTAAGCCTGCCCTGCTCCCACTGGACTGCTGTCCGTGTGGCTGAACCATGAGCTCATTGAAACTCATTTGTGTCAGTGCAATCTGGCACTTCAATCCTGGAGGTGAAACCCACCAGGAAAGAAGAAGTAACCATGGACTAACAGCAGTGAAAGAAGGTGTGTCTGTGCACAAAGCCTGAATATTAAATATTATCAGAGTGTTTTAGACTCTGACCCATTTCTTTTACTGGAAATAAAACATTAACATACAAAAGCTATAGATGTCAGCACCACGGTCACTGGACCTAGCTATAACTCTCAGTCTACTTTTGCATCCTATACAAAAATGGACACAAAATTATAGTAACTTTCCCTAAATTCTCTTCTGAGGATGCTGATCTGACATATGGGGCAGCCAGGTTGAGGTTGCTTCCGGCGTCAGAGGCAGAGGGAGTAAGGATCCTTTGGGAAGGTTAAAAAGGTAGCTACAACACAACCTGTGGGTAGAAGGTTCATCTCATTCCTTATCCAAGAAGATAAAGTCAATCTCTGTTAGAAGCTGCAGTGACAAGATGAGGGGAAATAGGTACAAATTGAAAGAGGGGAAATTTAGGTTAGATATTAGGAAGAAGTTCTTCCCTGTGAGGCCGGTGAGACACTGGCACAGGTTGCCCAGGGAGGCTGTGGCTGCCCCAACCCTGGCAGTGTTCAAAGCCAGGTTGGCTAAAGCCTTGAGCAACCTGTTCTGGTGGGAGGTGTCCCTGCCCAGGGCAGGGGGTTGGCACTGGAATTCTACAATTGTTAGAAGAATAAATAATGGGATATCTCATCCCATATAATATGGAGAGACTTCTCCACAGCAGTAAGTTTTCCTTGCTTTGGATGAGTGAACAAAGTTTTCAGGTGCCTTGGTATTTGCACTCGAAAAACAAACAAAAATAAACCAACCACAATGACAACAAAAAATCCTCAACAAAACCACCAGAATCAATTCAATGTACAGGAAAAAAATAAGTGAACCATTTAAAAAAAAAAAGGAGATAGGGCAAAAACCTGCATTTGTTAAGTATTCCCTAATCCCTCTAAGGAGGTTTGTGTATCCAGAGCAGAGCAGCAGACAGAAGACCAGTATAAAATGGTTCTTGTGAGCAGTGATTTTGGCATTTAAAGGTTCAGAAACCACTGCAGGAAAATTAACTACTACACAGTGTTCTGTAACAAGGAAATTAAAACCTAAAAATGCTTGGGCATGCTGCCTGAAGAATTACAAGACTATAACATTAAATATGAAAACAAATAAAATTCAAAGCAATCAAAAAGTGCCTACATGTTTTTCCTTCACAGCAGCAATGAGAAATCAGATCTTGTGAGTGTATAACTGATTTGGAACATAATTCTGCAGGAGCTTCCAAGAGTGTTGAATCTGACTCACACAAGTAAAAGCTTGCATGAGCTGCATGCTCAGCAAAGCAGGTAACAAATTCAGTGCATCACAATGAAGACTTTAAAACTGTTGGGCAGTAGAACAGGTTATTTTGGCATCCTTAACACCCATTCTATTTTGATGCGCTGCCAACAATGGAGTTGCAACACCTTTCTGAAGCTGCTGGTTGTGATACCCACATTCTTTTCAGGTAAATGGGGGTAATGCTGTCTGTGAGGTTTTCCAAGGGTCTGATAATGGTGGGAGAGTTAAAAAAATGGTTTATTTAGCAGGATATGATTGAGAGATTAAAACCAGGAGACATACCCAAGGAGTGCTCCAAGAGAACAGCAAAGCCATGACACAGGGCTGCCTCTGCAATTTTTCTGCTACATTCTTTTTGCATAATCTTCAAAAAAGAGACAGAAAAATAGCATGGTTGCTATGAAACTGCTTCCTGCTGTTTGGTTATTCTCTATCTACAGGATGCAAGAACAGAATGGCACCAGAAAAAAAAACCACCAGGCACCTTCATCACCATTGTCTTCTCCTGAGAGCAACAACCTGCAATACTCTGACTACAAGGGACCTGTAGGAAGATCACAGTGTAACATGGGGAAGGGGTGAGGCTTTTCTCAAGAAAGAAAACCTCGAGCTATTCTTATAAATTGGCAGGGGGGAAACTATAGATGGTTGCAAAAAGAAGTCCCTTGGGCATTATGATCTGAAGAAATTGAGATCTGAGTATTTCACAGAAAGAATTAACCAATTTCAAAGATTTATAGGAAAACAAAAGTCGTTTCACAATGACAATGATTGCTGGAAAGCAGCAGCAACCACCATGCAGAAAAGACAAGCTGCATCACTGACTGTTGGAAACAGCCAGACAGACTAGCAGGGTGAGCCTATATTCTGTGGAACAACTTCTCCAGGAAACGGAAAGTTAAAAAATAGCTTTGGCCAGCTTGGAATTTGCTAGCCATTCTGAATTAATGGGACAGACAGCTATACCAACCAGAATATATCAGGAGTTCAGCATTTCTCTGCCCTGTGAGTAACACACAGATATCCAGAGGGTCAGGAACAAACCTGTGCCATGACACAAGTGCCCATTAGTGCAATTATTTTTCTTTAAGTTGCCTTGCAAGACTATTTCAGGCAATTCAATACTACAGTTCAAATGGGTTTGGAGAAAGACAAAACAGGAGAGATTCTTTTGTGAAACCTACTGCTCTTGGTGGTTTTTTGCAGTGCTGTAGAGCATGTTGCCAGAGGAGAGGACTGTTAACCAGATTCTTTTTGAAGGCATCTGTCAGTCTGAGTGCGCCAAGGTGGGAGTGGGAAGGATTAGCTGACAGCAGAGCAGTATATTGCTGCATTTAGGGCTTTCTGTAGATGACCAAAGACCATAGCACTTAAAGAAAATACTTTGCCATGAAGAAAACATTCAATTATTGGAAGAAAATAATGATGGAAATGTTAATATCCTTTTGTGAAAAGCAATGAAAATGAGCACCCTATGAAATGGGCTGCAAATGGAGCTTTCAATGTGCTTCAATACCAAGATTTTCTGAAGTGCAAGGAAGCTTCGCGCTTGCATTTCCACAGTCTTTGTATTTTATTTTATAATCTGAGTTCACTATGAGAAAAAAAAACAACTCAATCACCCTTCACTCAACTATGCACCTACTGCATTTTCCTTTAGTGTCATGGCCTTTTGTTTCCTGTTGTGCTAAATAATCCCTATCGATTCAAACAGGCTTATTGCAGCCAGACAACTACTGTTCTGTACTTCTAAAGCAGATTAATTTCTTCAGTTTTCCCTGCATCTTTATTTCAGTGATTTTTAAAAAAAATCTTGTAGTGAATTATGATAAATACACAGGGATCTAGGTGTAATATTTTAATTCTTGGTGTTTGCAGATTAAAGCCTCCTGTTCTTAGAGGATTGTGTGAAATCCTGCTACCATCACCAAATAATTATTGAGCAGGATTTTTGATCTCCAGCTCCTGTCTTGAAGAAAAGCAGGTGCTTCATGATCATGGTAGCTAAAAGAACTCCAAAAAGCAGAAAGAGCAAAGGAGACAAAACTGCCTTGTTATTATCTAAGACCCATAGAAAACCAAAATGGCTGTTAAACAAGGTGATTGGAGAAGGAAGGGAAGAACTATTAGCCTGGTTTTCCTTGTCACTGAATAACTACTGTTATCACTCTGAAACAGAATATCTCAGTAGCTGTAAACTGCTTTCGTGGTTCTCTGCTCTTTTTGAGTGTCACTCTGGCCAGACAGGTTGCAGTTCTCTCTTTCAGGGTTCAGTTTATTGCTCAAATAGGAACTCAAAGTAGGCAAATCACTGGTAATGTTGTCAACTCTCTCCTGCACCCACAGCCATCTCCTTTCTTCATGTAATGGTCCCTTCTTTCCCTCTTTGCCCCTTTCCACTGAGAAGTGTCTGATCAAGCCCTGTTAGACAAAGCCCACTCACCTAAAAGACCCCCCAAGAGAGGGTCTTCCCAGCCATGTGAGCCCAGTCAGTGAAAGCACATGAATTTCACTATCTATGTTGGATCACCTGTTGTTCTTTGTCACTCACACAACCAAATCTATGGCTGGGAAGTCTCCTGAATTTTGCAGTTGGTTTGTTTCTGGTCATCTACTTTGCAACCATCAAACGGTACTTGGTCCCCTGCAGGCAGCTGCTCACTTGCTACAGTAGGCTGTTGCTCCACAGACTTGGACATCCAGTAAGAGGAGATGGGAATCAAAACATGCCAGAAAGTTGCCCAGGGAGGCTGTGGCTGCCCCAACCTTGGCAATGTTCAAAGCCAGGTTGGATGAGGCTTTGAGCATCCTGGTCTGGTGGGAGGTGTCCCTGTCCATGGCAGGAGGCTGGGACTAGATGATCTCTAAGGTCCATTCCAACCCCTAAAATTCTGTGATTCTATGAAAACAGATCTTTCAACTCTCCAAATATCAGCAACCTCAACACCGAGTCATCCTAGGTAGAACACAGCTATGTAAAGAGTCAGGACAGAGCAACTTAATTAGGAAAAATGTGCATTTTGTGGTCATCCAACCACAACCTGGAGCTCTGAGCTGAAGAGGAAGGACTCTGCTTATTACAAATTTCAACATAATCTTTTAACTGGCTACACAAGTGTTTCGATATGGATGTTTTCTCTATATCTATATAGAGACATTCACATACCTAAAGCTTTTTTCCTCATTTATAGAGGTTTAAGATCAAAAAGCTGAAAATGTAGTCAAAGCATTTCAGTGTAATTAGTTATCAAAAGTAAATAAATCAGAGATCATGGAGGCACATTTGGCAAAGAGTAGGAGGAATGCAGAATTTTGCTTGAAAGAGCATAGTCATGCTGAAGAACAAGTTTAGGCTAGTTTAATGAGACAGTAACAAGGAAACCATGTTCACCTTGACTTATCCTGAACAAGAAGCTAGGAAGTGATTTCTTGTTTTTAGTGAAAGTGCTAAGTTTTCTGCCCTAACTGATCGTAGCAGAAATTTCACAGCACAACTGCTTAATGCAGAGACATGGAGACAAAAATGCTCCAGAGATGTCCAGAGATCATGTTACCCACCCTGAATTGGTGGCAATGGTCAGACTGGAGAGGGGCATGGTTTAAAGTGGTTTGAACCTCAAATACAAGTAACAGAGAGTAATAACACTCTGCCTGTGCGAGGCATGAGTGCAATCCTCTGCCTGCATTGTCCCGTCAGAGAGAGGAAGAAAACAGTGCAGGAGACATCTGAGCCCTGTGGGAGGGATTTCTCACCGCCCTGAACGCTGCATGTTGCCAGTGTCATTCTTGTCAAAATTTTGCTTCCTCTCCTTTCAGGATTTCATTCCGATCGACCTGGTGCCGCCTGGAGCCGGCACGGAAGGGAAGGGAAGGGAGCGAGTGGAGCTGCTGTGCCGAGCGTGTCAGGCTTCATCTCTGGTCCTGGTGGTCCCTCTAGAGGTAAACTAGCAGTGCTGTTTCCAAAGATGTTTATCCACGGACATCCCAGCCGAGCTGGCGAACAAGGATAAGAGTGTGAGTTCTGACAGGCTGGTATATATCCAAGCAGGTCTCAGGCTGAAATTACCCTGTTGTAGTACACATCGGGTAGCACCAACTTGACATACCCATCAGCTGAGCATGGGCTTTGGTGCTGCACCCAGCCCTGCCTCGCTCCCAGCTCCTTAGACCCGGGGGCTGAAGGCTTCAGTATGCTAAGAATGATTATACTTGATTGGTTTCTTTTTCTTTTCCCTTACATTCATCCCTTTGTCCTCCAGCATTCATGTCTTCATTTTCAGGCACTGATGGGAGAACTAAAAACGCTTAAACAAGGACTGTTAGATTCATAAACACATTATCAATGTTTGTTGACATTTTTGTTATACCATAGTTGGATGTTTAATTACACTCAGGAAAGATATCCAAGAGTTACTAATGAAAAAAACATATATATATATGCATCTGTACATATATATATAAAAGGAACATTGTATCTTTTGCTTCTTTCTCACAGTGATTACATTTTGATCACAACAAGCTCCTCGAGAGAAGACATAGCAACAAAAGCTCTTTGTCTGATTGCTCTGCTGCAACTGGCAGCATTTCACAGTCTGGATGCCCAATTTCACACACACATGCACACACAAACACATATGCCTTCTGCTCTGCAGTCACACACAGCCAATGGAGCTCTAAGCCACCAGCTTGTCACTTACTGTTACCAGATGAACTGTGTGGTTCAAATCAGCAGGGCACCCAGGGGAGCTGCAAAGGATTTTGCCATTGAATTTCAGGGGATCTGAGATGGATCCTTGGTGAAGAGGACAGGAAAAAATGTACATGTATGAACCTGGAGGCCAGAGGTGACGCAAGCCTGAGAGCAGTGCCTTGCACAGTGCCTACTGAGGCTGTGGCAATCTCTCTGGGAGTGCAGCTGCTTAGTCACAGACTGCATCACTTTAAACCTGAATCTTTGGTATCAGCACTAGTTTCTCTCCACAGCCCTTCACTAGATCCCAACCAATTCAAGCATCACGGGAGACTTTCCAGGATATGTGTCCTGGTGCCAAGACAAGCTTACACTGATACCAGCCTTCTCAAACCAATACATGATTCATTAGCTAGCAAGATCAACTATTTTTGCACATGCATATACTAGATAAATCATAAAACCCACAAAAAAATTCTACAGCACCCTTTAGCTGAAGTGACCTCCACAAATGTCAGGATGGTTCTGTACCTAGAAGGACAGAACCTACCAATTCACTCATATATGAAGATGATAATGAAATTACTTTCAACATTTGAACACTTAATCAAGTCTGTTTCTTTTGCAAAAGCGCTGTGTATATTGTAACCCTGTTTCAAGTGAGATACTTCAAGATACTTTGCACACAAGCAAGCCTAGCAGGCTTACTCACAGCAGCCACCCCACTAAGTTCTTCTCCACAGTACATAAGAGTATCTGGCTTTTCCTTTACACTGGGGCAAGCAGTTTCAAATCACATTGCATTACCAAGAGCCTGCAAATGACCTGTTATATATCTTAGGCTAGATATTAGGAAAAAGCTTTTTCCTGTGAAGGTGGTGAGACACTGGCACAGGTTGCCCAGGAAGGCTGTGGCTGCCCCAACCCTGGCAGTGTTCAAAGCCAGGGTGGATGAGGGCTTGAATAACCTGGACTAGCAGAAGGTGTCCCTCCCCAGGGCAGGGTGTTGGGACTAAATGATCTCTAAGGTCCATTGCAACCCCAAAAATTCCATGATTCTATGATTATCTGTCATAGCTTCCTATTCAGTAATTCCAAGCTGAGTCTTAGAACTTAAATCCCCAAGAAGCATACAGTGATTTCTGGGCATGCAGCAGTCAACATCAAATTGCTGTGAAGTAAAAGCTGCCTGGTTTTGCTGCTCTCTCCTTATCCTCATTACAAAATTACTCTAAGATTGAGTGACTGGCTTCTGCATGCCACATCTTCATTTATTTGAAGCCATTACATGTACATATGAATTCACCCAGCTATTTTTGCTGACAACATTCAATGCCTTCTTTTAAAATATGTGAATGGGGCTAAACTTTGAGATAGAATATAATTCTAGGTATACACTTCCAAAGGTTCTGTTAGTAGGAATATACTTGCAGCAATGGATAAAGAGAGTTAGGAAGATGGCTTGGTTATATTTAATGAATTGTTTCTTTCTCCTATTTAAACCAGGACATTCTGTGAATACTACTGAAAGAGGAACATCACCAGATACTATCAGAGAATTAGAAGGCAAGTGGCAGCACTAGATTTGACAGCTCTATAAACAGAAACATTTCATTACCAGGAAAAGGACCATGGAAAGTTCAGCAAATTTCAGCCCAGAGGCTTCATCATTCTTGGCCAGGGTTTCATCAGTAGAAATCACAACAGTTGTCACAGCTGTCCCTATTTATGCTTTTCCTAAATACTAGTCCTCAAAGTAGCCAGGAGCGTGACATTCTCCTGAATCCATCTGCTTCATATTGCAAAAAAGCCTGCAGGGAGTTAGTGTGACAGTGTTTTGGAACATACCAAGGATGGAAGATGCACTAAAGCCATAGGCCATACTAAGGCTAGCAACATCCTTTAGGTTTCCAAGAGCTTCTTTTCATGTGTCAGGTGGGACACACTCAGTGATCTGGCAATTAAGATAGTATCCAAGCCTTTTAAATAGCATGGATGCACAACTATTGTCTTCTGCTTCTGAATTGATTTTCCTCAGCTATATCATGAATACCCCAGGTAAATAGATTCTTCTGAGATGGAGAGCTACTCTCTCAGATTACACTATTCCTCCAGCTGGGAACAGGAATGGTACCAGAGCTGTTTCTGGTGCATAGAATCACAGAATGTTAGGGGTTAGAATGGAGCTTAGAGTTCATCTAGTCCCAAACCCTTGCCATGGGCAGGAACAACTCCCACCAGAGCAGGTTGCTCAAGGCTTTAGCCAACCTGGCTTTGAACACTGCCAGGGTTGGGGCAGCCACAGCCTCCCTGGGCACTGAAACTAATAAGTTATTCAGTAAAGACTGTACAGGTTTGACAACTTCAGAACAATTAACTTCTCAGTATCAAAACTCCAACTGACTCCTTGGGAACAGAACAGAGCTGCGGCAGTAACGAGCATCAGACTGAAAAATATGGATCATGGGGAGCCCTCAATTAAACCTTGGTGATGATACACTTATGACATGTTTAAATTATGCTAATACAGCCTTTGAATGCTTTATTAATTCCACTGAGCAACCTGGCTGTTTCCCAGATGGTTGGAAGCAGGTCAAAGTTAGGCAATCCTTCCAGGGCAGGCCCTTGCCAGACATGAGTAATTATCCTGGAATCTTACTCCTGAGAACTCTTTCTCAATGATGTGAGAAATAGCCCATTAAACTGCATTTTCCAAACTGACATTTTCTCTCCACACCAGGCTCTTAGTTAAGTAAGTAGTTTAGGTGTTCACAAGAAAACCCTGGTTGTAATTATTCCATTTATTCCTCTATTTCAGGAAGAAGCTAAAAATAGGAAGGCAGGACAAACACTGTGTTCCTCTGCAATACTGCTCAGTTCATTTAGCTTCTCCTCATGATACAGTTAAATAAAACAGCGATGATTCTGTGACACTATGAAATTAATCTTGATACACTCATATAGATTTATGGTGCAAGTAACCCAGATTTGAAAACAGTTGAAAACAGATGCATGCACTGCATATAACTTCCCCTACCTCCATGTATCCATTTTTCCTGCTTTGTGATCCATGGAGATTTCTCTGATCATATGTTGCTGGCTTACTCCCTCATTTTCTCTGCCTAAAATATGTCATAAGGAGTGAAATACACATTGCCATTATTAAATCTTACATCATGACTTCAGTAGTTTCATGGGAAACACAAAATCCCAGTCAAAGAGGATGGGCACAGTGAAATAATGTTTCTCCTGTAGCGAGGAGGATGTTGTAGCTATGCTGGAGAGCTCTGTCAATTCACTTTGTGTTCTGAAACCTCCAGAGTATTTCACTGCTTGCCCTCATTTAACTGCAGACCGTTAATCAGTCAAACATGTATATTTTGGCTTTGGAAAGTACTCACAAACCACTAGAGAAAGGCCATGAAAAAATATTCAGTATGACCTAATCTGAACTCAGAAGCAAAACCAGTAGATTCTTTTATTACTTCTCCTGTATTTTATCTTTGAATTCAGTCAATCTGTCTTTTGGCTCCACAAAGTTGAGCAGTAACAATTTCATTTTATCTTTTTAAAATAAATGCAGTTTCCAACCCCTTCAGTTGATGGTAAAAAAAATCAAAGCCTTCATTGTCTTTTTGCTTCCAGTAACTACTTTAATAGTTGCTCCATCCTATGTACTCTGTCACCTCCTGTTACTCATTAGATTTCAGTGGAAGCATTTAGGGGAGTGAGATTTGTGGGATTATTTGCATCCAGTGATTTCATGGAATGGCTGTCATTCACTTGAGCCACAGCTCACTTCTTTAGGGAACAAGGAAGTGAAACTCAGAAACACCCAGAATGCAAATGTTCTTATTGACAGGCAAGACTAGGCTTCCATAGGCACTAACACCAGATCTATGTGCTATTGGATCAGCCAGCAGCAGTTTGATCTGTACAGATGACATTCAGATGTGATTAAAATAGTAAGAATACAAATTACAGTGCTTATATTGGCTTTATAATTTCATATGAGCTTTATGTTGGCTGTCAGAGGAGAGGTGATTCCTGTCTTGTATAACGTAGCTGTAGCACTAAGAAACAATTGTTGACATAAACAGCACAAGCATAACCCAGTAAGTGTTTTAAACAAAGCTGAACTATCAGAGAAAAGTTATGCCAGATCAAAGCTTTGGGTCATGCAGCAACACATTTTTAAGCTACTTGTAGAAGTCCAAAAGTTCAACTTAATATTTTGTTAAACCACAACCCAAATTGATTCCAGCATCAGTGGCTCTGTGTCTGCAGCATTATAGCTCTGATGTTCATAACGATTAATCATTTAAATCTCAGTAAAATGTGGGTGGGATTTTCTTCATTTCACTTCTAGATCATCACTATGGAAACGCTAGACTGAAATCTTTAATAAACATGGTCAGGCAGTAAAACCAAACTGTTGGAAAAGTCAGTCTAATCTGACATGCTTTTTTTTCACATTTAGTCCCTCTGATTTAACAGACATTGATCTAGCAATGAACATCTGATGCTGTTTGAAGAACCAACTTTCCATGGTTGAAGAACCAACTTTTCCAAGCATAATATCAGTGCTTGTGCATGGCTCTGAACATCAGTCTCTAAGGACTTACCAGTTCATGGTCACTCCTATCAATAACCTGCTTCTGCTCTTCTTCAGCTCCATCCCACCAAGTGCCCCATCTGTGATCAATCACCTGCAGCCACATATTCACCCCAACATTGCTGAGATGCATTTCCCTTTACCTTCTGCAGACCAGAGCTCTTGCTCCCCTACTGCACCATGTGGGCACAAAGAGCCAGTTTTGAGCATGTAAACACACTGAGACATGCATCAGGATAACTTTAAATGGCACTGTTGATGTTCATAAAACCTTTAAAAGAGGTTCAGAACTCAGTTCAATTCAACCCTGGTGGTTATTTACAAAAACCACCTGTGAACGAACAATAACTCCACTTGGTTTTTATAGCTAAGTAACATGGCAAATTGTAAACTGCAGTTGGTAAACTCAAAAGAATCCTACAAGCATTTTCAAGCAAAGACTTATTTACAAAATATAACAAACATCCACAAAACAAACACCCAGCAGCATCAATCAGAGTATTTCTTACAAGCAATACCTACTCTAATCACAATCACATACTAAGCAAAGTAATGACTCAAACACAAAGATTGACTTTTGCCATCTGTTTTGAAATTGTTGGACCACCACTTAGAGTAAAAACACAAGCTGGCATTTCACAAGACTGAGGCTATTAGTGAGAGGAGAAACATGAAGTGTTAGTTTGTTTTCTTGCCAAAGAGAATCTTGTAGAAATTTGAAATATGGTAATGTATGAATGTTTCACAGACACTGTTTATTTACCATATTGATATATCTAATTGCAGTCTGATATTTATATCATTTTTTCATGTGCAGTGTTTAGCACTCAAAAAGCTAAGCAAACGTGACTCCATTTTGCCAACAGTACAGAAGAGGAGGTTCTTACACATTGTCCTTCAAAGTAATTCTGAATGGGACAGGAAAATTAATAGAGGACTTCACCAGAAATTGTGCTTATGATCACGGTAATGTGAAAAGTAACTAAATACAGTCCAGTCACAAATGCACACTGACTCTTGACAGCAGTTTTCCTCCACGTCTGAGGTTGATCAAGATGCAGAATGAGCAATGCCTCACCGGTTTCTCTCATCTCTTACACAGAGGTAGTGGAGATTACCCTTCTCCTCCTAGAGCAGAACCTATTTTAATAATATCTATTGTTAGCAAAGCAGTTAGTCCTGATTAATTTCAACAGAAGAAATACTTCCTACTGAACCCTTCCTCCCACGAGGTGCTGACTACCTGCTAAGGGCTCAGTGTTTATACATCTGCATATGTGTCCATCAAACAGTCCCAAACATAGACACCATTCCAAATGGGGGTCACAGTTTCAGATGGGAGTACCACTGGCAACGAGCTGTGAAACCAAACCGGTTTTGTTCATTTTACTCTCCCACCCAGATATCCTTTCAACTGGATTGACTGATTAACACACTTGTTAAACCAGTGAACACAATGCTTTTAAGGATACCCAAAGGGAGGTGTGTTTCTGCCTTTTTAATAATGCAGTGGGTGTGATGACTCACCATGCAAGGAGTGAAAATAAAGAGTACTGACTCATGTTTATTAAAACATGTCTCAACTAGATGTGTTGTGACTAGGTCATTATGCACTGACTAGCATGAGAAGACATTAAGAAACAGAAGTGAAGGTCTAGTTGCCCTTAAAGCTATAGGTAGATCCACACACTAGCTAGATATAATATTGTTAATCTGCTCCTTCAACACTTAACCATGTGTCTGGCAGTAAAATATGTCCTAAACATACCAAAAAAATCAAATTCTTTCAGCATAGTGAGATGTAAAGATTACACTAGGAGGCTCTGGCTATCAGAAGTGGAATTGCCCCCATCTGTCACTGTTACAGACCCAGATCTCATTGTGATTTATGACCACCTTGGGAAATGCTTTTCCTACTTACTGCAACCCCAAACCACAAGCTTATCCACAACACAAGTGAACAAGGTGCAGTACTTCTAAATAATGGATCAAAGAGCACAACACTCTCAACACACACAAACCCTGTGGGATTTGGCAGGACTTGGCCCAGTCCCAAATCTGCTGAAATTTATCATTCTTCATTTTTAGTTTTTTGGGCTGGGTTGTTTGTTTTTTTTTTGCCTTGTGGACACAAAGTAAACCATGCTGTGACCCTGGCAAATACCTGGAAGGGAGAACATCACAGATCAACCAGCACTGCAGGGAAGCTGAAGACTCCTACAGCAAGCAGCAATGTGAACATGAGTCCACAGTATGCCCTGGCACAGGAGAAGGCTAATAACATCTGGCCTGTGTTAACAGAACCATAGCAAAAGAATTCAAAGAAGTGATTATTACTATTTACTTAGCACTTGTTGTACAACACCTAGAATACCGCATCCAGCTTTGGGACCCTCTCCTCCCCTTAGTTAATCAAAGACATTGAGTAACTGGAGCAAATCTATCAGATGGCCACCAAGATGATTAGACTGCAGCACTTGCCCTTTGAAGAGAGGCTGAGTGATCTGGGGTTGTTCAGCCCAGAGAAGGGACAGCTCCAGAACAACCTTAGCATAGCCTTCCCTAACCTGAAAGGAAATGCAGTGTTCTACACATCTCTGCCCTACCTCTGTGCACATAAATCAGGACAGATGGAACAAGTCTTCTGAACAGAGGACAACAATGGTTACTTTGAGTAGTAGCAGTTGGGTGTTCCTTAGCAAGCAACAAGTGTGAAATTTTCCACTTGTGCCTAGATACAGAAATGAAAACCTACTAGTCAAACATTCAACAAGAAGCACCACAGACAAGTGTCCCTGTCCCACACCTGCATGCAGTTCTCCTGGGCAACCTCTACCAGACCAAAGCATTAGCTCTGTGGTACTCTGCCTGGGCTGGCTCCCAATTTGGCAGCCCTGGATATTATATTTAAAAAGTATATATATAATTTTTTGGTGGATCTTAAGTTTGAAATGGAAAGGAACAGGCCACTTTGCCCTGCTTAAATTCTGTGGCTATAACTAAAATCAAAACGTGTTTGACAGGAACAGCATATCACTAACTGCTCTGTCCCCCCATCCCTGAGCTAACTGCACGGCAAATAACCTTTCCTAAATTCCAGTCAAATCAGCTGGAGCCTTCTAAGCAGGAAATACATTTGCTTTCAATGCAAAATTCCTCCTGTCTTTTAGTTACTGACAAAGTTATTTCCTAAACCAAGAGTGTGACTTACAGCAAAGAAGAACCCCTCAGTACAGATTATATCCACCAACACTCTTT
>NW_008662801.1:28561-32774 GCF_000695815.1 Acanthisitta chloris
ACACATTATCAAAAACATATACAATTATCCTAATGCCAAATAAAACATTAATGGGCACACATTTCTATAACAGCCTCCCAGAAGATGGGAAAACACTTCAAGCCAAATTGTTCATTAAAATGCTTCATGAAAAGCATCTACCACTCTGGCCAGAGCACTCTCAGATGCTTTCTGTCTTAACAGCCATATTAACAACTAAAGTCAACAGTTCCAAAGGATATTTACCAGCTCAGTTCGAATCTATTAATCACATTTTAGTAGCTGTTTAAGGAACCCAAATCCCCAGACAAACTGAGCAAACTTACCCACAGAGTACCTTTAGCATTGAATATAGGATTGGCAAACACAACACTGGAGCACTTTCCATAGGAGAATGCCCTCACTAATGCTTCTCAAGCGTTCAGACTTTTTACCAACATGCCACATTTCCTCTACCATTGTGCTGCAAAAGAGCTCTGTGAGCAGTCACAGTCCTGTCTTTAGGGTAATTCATTCCCTTTAAATAAATGCCCTTGAAATATTACTACAAAAGTCATCAGATGCAACCTTTGTTCAAAAATAAAATCAACAAGGACAGCAACAAAAGCAGAGATTTCTCATCCCCAAGAAACTCGGGACCCAAGTTTGGACGATAGTTTTTTTAATACAAAACTGAGATTCTCTTACATTATAATTCCAAAAATGCAGTCCTTGAAAAATGCCTTTTAAGGAATCACCATCTCTTCATTCAGATGAGAATGACCAAGGAGCCACAGAACAAAAGCAAGAATCGACACACAAGCCTACAATTAACATAGCAATTGATCTGCTATTTAAGTATTTCTTTCAGTGCTGTCACCTCAGAATTCAGTTTATCCTGGGTGTTGCTTACCTAGATGAAGTGACGGATTCACCTCATTTTGCCAGTCAAAACAAATCCAAACTTCAGAGATGTGTCTTATGACAATGGGCACAGAAGTAGAACAATGTGTCGGGACACAGATGTAGAACAGTGTGTCAGCCTTGTACTCCGTGTCTGATGTACCATTAAAACAAAGAACAATATACTAGAAACAAATCCTTTTCTATTAGGAGGAGGAAACAGGTTCTAATGCAGAGAGATGGTGGTAAGCAAGATCAGAGCATTTGCAGTACTTGGAAATACTTGCAAGTTCTTAATTTGCATTTTAAAAGCCACATTCCTTTTTCCACAGGCCAAGAAGAACCACCGGAAAATTAAGAGAGGAAAATGCAGCTTAAACACAAAAATACATGTATCAACTCCTGAGATACGGATCTAACCTCCCAGCAACTACAAAGAGAGGGCTGGGCAGCTCACCCAGCATGTCTGAAACTGTGTCAGGACTGTAACCTGTGAATTACAGGCCCATAAATTGTAAGACTTCAGCAGCATCCTCTTTAGAAGATCCCACAAAAATGTTACAAGCATTTCAGTCCAGATTTCACAGGTTACGTTCGAGCCTGGTTTGGATGTAGTTCAGGGTCATAACTTTTCTTGGGGAGTTCCAAGAATAACGGTGTTTCTTGCTGCTTGGCACCTTTTCAAAGCCCAGACAGCAGCTCTCACAGCCAATTTCATTTTCCCCTCGAGACACAAGTATTTTCTTAGGTGATCCAGGGTCGTTCACAGAAAGAGGATACCCATTTCAGAATGGTTTCGTGATACCAAAGGGTTCTGCTTTCTCTCAGGTTTCATACTCTATACATCACACTTTGAGTTTCTTGCTTAATGAAAACCTAACTACTGCCACTGAAGGTTATGTTTAATATCCTCAGTTTATTCTAAAGACTTACTGAGTTTGTTTTGGTTCTGTCCTGATTTACACATAGGGGATTGAGATAGGAATCCTTATAGCCTCAATCACAGCCTTGACCATTAAAAGTAGAAAAAATCTGTACAGGTTAAAAAAATACTTAATTAGTAGTACTTTTAGGATGGATTTCAATAAATGCAAAGAAGCTGTATTAACCTATTCTCATTCCAGTTATGCTACTCCCATTCCCATTACCCCCTAAACTGTAATCTTGCAAACTCTTGAGTGCAGTTTGACACTCCAAGACTGTTCTCAGATCTTCCAGTTGGGGCTAAGACATACACTGAGGTCATAGAAGCACAGAATACCAAGTTGAAGGATGAGCTGAAGGGTCACCTGGTCCAGACAAGGTGGCCCAGTACTCTATCCAGTAGAATCTTAAATGTGTGCAACCTTGGGGAACCCAGTGTTTCCCTGGGAAGATTATTCCAAAGGCTGATTGTTAACAGCTGATAAGATTTACAACCTGCCCCTACCGAAGTGCTTTGGCTTTTTCAATAGGATCACTTTCTGAATGTCTCCAAGATAATAAAAATGCATGCCAGCAGCAATCCTGGCCTTGAGCAGGAAGCTCTTTCCAAACCTATCTTTTGTTTGCATGAAAAGCAGACACACAGGTAACTGTTCACAAGGTCAACAACTCAATTAACACAGGTTGCAACGGGAACTTGGAAAAAAGGATCTGAAATAGGTAGTGCCACAGCTCAGTCAACTTTGCAAAGTGGCAAATAACATCATCATCTTTTTTTCTCAGTTATATGGAAATGAAATAGCTCTTAAGAGTACATAACCTTATCAGGATGGTGTTTCCTATGCAGGTCAATCAAGCGCATCTGAGAAATAAGCCAGCAAAAGTATCAATAATCTTTTTCACTGCTTAACAGTTCAGCAAAAGACTAATTCATGTAGTGTTCAAAAGCTCTAGGGAGAGGTAGCAGTGCTAATACTAACTTCTCCCAATACATAAGAACAGAAACATAACTTGACTGTTCGGGGCCATTTTATGAGGTTTTTAGCATGTTGGTGTTTATTAGCTTTCTCCCCTTCATGCAGGCAATGTTGAAGGCCATAAAGATGTTGTGAAAGACAATTTGGAATCTGCTTTTTAGATTTATCTTATCCTTGAAATATATAACTAACATTTTTCTGCTTATTTTTCTTCAGAAAACTGTAGCATTAGATAATGAAATCTGTCATATATGGAAACTGTCCAAAAATGTGTCCTCAAAAACAAGGGCTTCCACCTACAAGCACAACCTCCTCAGATGACAGGGACCACTGCAGCCCACAGGACTATCCAGTAAAGTTAAACACGTATGTTTAAAGGCTTTTACAGCCCTGGCTACAGAGTCATTAAACTGGTTATGCCAAAAAATGGGTTTACATCTTCGTAATTATAAAAGAAAATAAATAATCATGCCTGAGCATGGGTAGAAATGAAGAATTAAATATACTCCCTCGACATAAATTGCATCCGAAGCATTTCTTCTCCATCACTGCCTCACCTGTTGTTCCAGCTCTTACATTCTCATTAGCTAGTGGTTAGGATCTTTGGAAATTCAAATATGCAAACCACTATGAAGCAACAAGTACTATTTCCATAGCAGGGGGTTATGGAGAAGTAGAAAGCACCTAGGAAAAGGCTCCCTGAACACAGAACAGGCACGACCCACGGCAGAAGTGGGAGCTCCTCTCAACAACCAGCTGTCAGGACAGGAGCCCTTCACTCAGGTGAGCAGCACAGAATATTGAAAAGGAGGATGCTTCTTACTGCACACCCTCCCCCTGGAATTTCACTAGCAGGGAGCAAGCATTTTTCCACAAAATAAACCCATACTCGAGCCTCAAAGGTGCAGCTCCAGGGATATGCATCCTGCTGGGCAAGAGCTGAGGGACATCATAGAATCATAGAGTTTTAGGGGTTGGAATGGACCTTAGAGATCATCCAGTGTGAACTCAGTGCCCTGGGCAGGAACACTCCCACCAGACCAGGTTGCTCAAGGCTTTATCCAGCCTGGCTCTGAACACTGACAGAGTTGGAGACACCACCCATGCCGTGCTAAAACCTCACAGCTGAGCCAATCCTGATACAGGTGACCCCAGTAAGGGTGATCCCAGTGAGGGTGACCCCAATAAGGGTGGCTCCAATAAGGGCGACCCCAGTAAGGGTTACCCAATAAGGGTGATCCCAGTAAGGGTGACCCAATAAGGGTGACCCCGAGAAGGACGATCCTAGTAAGGATGACCCTAGTAAGGGTTACCCAGATGAGGGTGACCCTAGTAAGGGTTATTCCACTAAGGGTGACCCCAGGAAGGATTAACCTGATAAGGGTTACCCCGGTGTGACCCCAGTAAGGCCGACTCCAGTAAGAGTGACCCCAGTACGGGTGATGCCAGCA
>NW_008662802.1:0-4016 GCF_000695815.1 Acanthisitta chloris
GTGCCCTCTTGTGACAGCGCACAGGGCTGTGCTGGGCGGCCTCGGTCGCCTCCAGGTCCTTGGCACCTTCACGGGGGTAACTCCTATCCCCCAATCCCCATCGCTCAGACACCACCCCTTTCCGACCCTCTCCATCGCCCGCGCCCCGTCTCTTTACCCCCTTCCTCACTTTTGCACCGACCCTGTTCTCTCTCCATCACTCTCACACATTCCCTGTCCCCCTCTCCGTTGCTTTTGCCACATCCCTCTCCCTCCTTCATCACCCTCCTACTGTCCCTGGCCCCTTTCCATCACGCTCACACAGACTCTGTCCCCTCTCCATCATCCTCTTTACTGTCTCTGTCCCCTCTCCATCACCCTTCTACTGTTCCTCTCCTCCATCCATCATTCTCACACTGTCCCTGTCCTCTCCTCCATCATTCTTACCCCATCCCTGTCCTCCCTTCATCATCCTCCCACTGTCCCTGTCCCCACTCCATCAACCTCCTACTGTCCCTTTCCCCTCTCCATCACCCTCCCACTGTCTGTCTTCCCCTCTATTACCTTCCCACTGTCCCTGTCCCTCTCCATCATCTTCCACCATCCCAGTCCACTTTCCATCACCCTCACACAGTCTCTGTTCCCACTCCATCAGCCTCCTACTGTCTCTGTCCCCTCTCCATCACCCTCCCACTGTCTCTGTCTTCCCCTCTATTACCTTCCCTCTGTCCCAGTCCCCTCTCCATCAGTCTACCAGAGTCCCAGTCCCCTCTCCATCACTCCCACACTGTCCCTGTCCCCTCTCCATCACTCTTGTCCCATCCTTGTCCCCCCTCCATCATCCTCCCACAGTCCCTGCCCCCCTCACTCCCACACAGCCTCTCTGAGGTATTTCATTTCTGGCCAGTTTCTGCCCACAGGTGCCTGTGCCCCTGCCAACCCCTCACACCCACACACTCCACTGGGACTAGCCCAAAGGAATTAGCAGCGGAAAGGAGAGAAGCTGAGCTTAGGTATTAACATGCCACATTAATTTTATTTTTCCCAGAAAGTCTGTAACAAAATAATCCCATAAACCCAACCAACAAGTGTCAGTGCTGTTTATGTAAGGGCATTGCTGCACCACTGGCAGGAGGGCAGAAAGGCAGCAGCAGGTTATGTAAAACCCTGTGCTCCCAGGCCAGGGGGTGTTCCTGAACGCACTGAGGGATCAGGATCCTGCTCTGACCTTGTGCTGGAGGTGCTGTGGGTTTTCTCTCCAAATCCATGCCCCAAACAGGCCCTGGACCTTCCAGCTGGATTTTGCTGTTGTCCCCATCAGTGACAGTGTCAGCTGGAGCTTTCTGGGGCTTGTGAAGATGCATGAGGTGATGTCTGTTTCCATGAGCAGCTGCTGTGTAATGGGAGTCTTTCATTTCCTTTCAATGCTTATTCCTGAAACAGGGATCACTTCTCTCTCCAGCATCAGCCTGAGGAGTTGCTGTTATTCCTCCACTCCAAAATCCAGGTCCAGGTGAGGCCACAACTGCCCTCCCCACCCTCCCTGGTGCAGTTCAACTGCCCTCACTGCTCTTCTTGCTGCATGGGGGGATATCCCCCTGTTCTGGGAGACCTAGGTGACCCCACTGCCTTTCTCCATCCTTTGAAATCCCAAGTGTGCTGTTCCCTGGGCACCTGGAGCAGACAAGTATCCTTATTTCAGCTATTTGCAGGGTGGTGAGGAGATCTGGGATCTCCTTCTTGCCCTCCCATCAACCTTCCCATCCTCACTGACCACATCAGCCTCTCCCATCCTGGAGGAAAATGGGAATAAGGGTGTGAATTGTAATGGATGTCATGTTCCAGCTAAAGATACTCCAGGAATACAAAGTGGGATGAGACTGTAACCTTACCAAGGCCAAAGGGTGGGGAGAAACCATTGCATTGAAGGATTTTGAGTGATTTTAGTCTTACTGGTTTAATGGCGTTGATTTATTATATTTTTAAGGCCTTTCCCTGCATTTCCCCTAAGTCGGTTCTGCTTTAATCAGGTCAAAAGCTGATTTGCAAATAATCACCAGAGAAAGGGAAAATATTGAGGGATTTAAGCCCAAGCTGTGCATTTCATACCATTAATTGAAAGCCTGGGAGAGATAATGTGTCCCTTCTCCTGGCTGAGACCTGTAAGATGCTATTAGCAGTAAACTCTCCTCCCAGCTCTGGGAATCACCTCCTGGTTGGGATTATGGCTGTGCACACATGGGAAAACCTCCTGCAGGGACTGATCTAGTGAAAGGGCAGAAAATAGGGAGCACCAACGGGTGTCAGAGCATTCAGAGCTCTGCCTAGAACAGCACAAAACCAAGAAGAATGGTTCAAAAACTGGGATTAATGGGAAAAAGACATATCCCACCTAGTGCATGACGGGAGCTTAAATATTTCTCTGCCACCTGTTTTCTGTGTATATTTATGTGTAAGTTGAACCTTTTTTGTCACCTTATAGGAGTTTTTCAGGACAGGCTATGCAATATGTGTGTGTGTATATATATGACTGTACATATGTGGTGCCAGGCAGAGATCCTGGACACCTACAGTGACATTCTGCTGTAGGAATTCTGAACACATTTTCCACGTTCCCCACACGCTCAGAGGCAGGAAGAGGTCGATAATCAGGGAAATCCACTCTGGTATTAATTACATGCCATTACCAGAGATTATTTGCTAATCCCCATTCTAATCACCCTCTCGGTTATATTTCAACCAGCACCTCAGGACACTGCATGTAATGAATAAAATATATATATCAAAGTTTATTCTGGAGCACGGGCAGCACAGTGCAAGGCAGCACAGTGCAGGCAGCAGCAGCCAGGGTTACACAACAGACCTGCTGTCACACCAAGGTAGTCACGGCACATTCAGAAGTCAGTGAAATCCCTCCCACCCCAGCCCAAACCCAGTGGGTTTTGAACTCAAATAAAGAAATAACATGGGGGGAATTATGTTTTTCCAGTGAGATTCATGCAGCCTCTGGGGAAAGCCACTGCAGAAGCTTGGCACAGCAAAGCAAGAGCCAGTTTGGTGGCTCAGGTGAGGGACACAGTTAGCCTAGGGATGGTGAGTGCTGTGGCTGTGTCCGGCCAAGGAGTGGACTCAGGGGGAGCTTTTCCAGCTGAAACACTGCAATTCCCAGCAGAGAAGGGGTGATCCCATCCATCCAAGCACTCCATCCTGAGGCCAGCTCAGGGTTTTTGTGGCAGCCAAGGGGACAGTGGTGCCAGAGCCCTGCACAAGCCTTGTGCCCGGAGAGGAGTCCTTCATCCTGAGCCCACCTCCACCTCCTCGTGCCTTCTCACCAGGCTCTGCAGCCAGGTGACATTGGATGTCCTCAGCGATGCTTGCTGGAAGCACAGAGAGGTTTCAAGTGTCACCTGCTTGGTCAGTCAACAAAGCAGTCCCAAAGTTCCAGCTCGGTGGGAGGTGAACGGTGCCGGTGCCATCACGAGGACGAGTCCTCTCCTGCTCTCTGCTCCCACGGATGCACAGTCTGGAGCTGAAATCGCTGGCCAGGGATGGTGGAAGTAAGGTGACACCAAGCTTGCTTGATTCCCACTGAGTCCTGCTGGCCCAAGGGCTTGGGGACCCCTCCTGGGGTCTCATGGGGTTCAGAAAGGGAAGAGACCCTGCCCCAGAGTGGCTGTCCTGAACCTGCTGCCTTTGGGAGGGAGGTGATCCCAGACTGGGCTGGGGGTGCTGGCAGCAGATTCCCCCAGACCTGGCAAAATCCTCCAGGGACTTCAGATTCTGGAGGGTCTCCCAACTCCATGAAGGTTCCCAGACCCTGCTGGGTCCCCCAACCTCATTGCCCACTCCAGTCTGCCAGCTCACTGCACATCCCAGACCCCTGACCTTGCAGGGTCCTTGAAGCCCTCCAAACCCCCAGGGATCCCCCCTTAAATTCCTCAGGGCACCTGAGGTCCCCAGACCCTGCTGGGTCCCCTGGAGTGCCCCAATACCACATGGTCCCCTACGGAACCCCACACACCCCAGACCCCACAGGA
>NW_008662802.1:4102-4751 GCF_000695815.1 Acanthisitta chloris
GATCTCCCTGGGACCCCAGGAATGCTTAAGCCCTTCCACCCCACTGGACCCCGCAGGCCACCCCAAGGTCCCCAGACCCTGCTGGGTCCCCCAGACTTCCCCCACCTTGCAGGATCCCTCAGGGACCCCCAAATCCATTGGGTCCCAGCCCATCAGATTCTCCAGGCCCTGCTGGGTCCCCCCACCCCATAGGGTCCCCTAGACCCCTCACACCCTGCAGAATCCAGTCTGGACCTCCAAATCCACCAGTTCCCAACCCACCAGACTCCTCAAGACCCTCTAAAGGACCCCAGACCCAGCTGGGTCTTGCAGGGGACCCCAGATCTCTCATGGCCTGCAGGATGCCCTGGGACCCCCAAATCCACAGGACCTCAAATCCACCTGGTCCTCCTCCCACACCATGGGGTCCCCCAGATCCTGCAGGGTCCCCCAGACACTTCATGCCCAGCAAGGTCGTTATGTCCCTCCCCAGGACCCCCAAACCCCCTGGCCCTCACTGATCAGACTTCCCAGGACCTCTTGAAGGACTGTATGTCCCCACAGCATGAGGTCCCCCAGACCCTGCAGGGTCCTCCAGACCCATCAAACTGTCCCCCACTTTCAGAACCCCCAATACCCCCGGGGTCCCCACTGATCAGACTCACACGGA
>NW_008662803.1:0-2691 GCF_000695815.1 Acanthisitta chloris
GGCCGCACAGCGCGGCGAACAAAGCCCTCCCGGCAGGATCTCCGGGAAACACCCTCGGCCTGGCGCGCCCGGGACTCGCCTCAGGCGGCACCAATTCCCGCACTGGTGGAAACCCAGGCCGAGCAACGAGCGCTGCAGTTCCTCTGGGTTAGTTACAGTGAAGACTCCATCCGAACACGCGGGTTTCATTAAAGGCGGGTTCGCACTGCAATCTTATCTCCATCTTATCATCAATATAAAGCAGGATATAAATACCACAAATGCACGTTCAAAACTAAACTTATTAGTTCTGCTCAGCCTTGAAAATTGCTTCTAGTTTTCAACAAAGGATAAAAAAATCTTTTCCTAGTAATGGAATTACTGTGCTGGTGCCCTAAGAACAGATCAGCTGGCAGATCTGCCCAGTATTTTCCAGAACATGAAATGATCAGCACTTATGCATACTTGTTATTTGCAATGAAGTATGTTCTCTGTGGCTAACACAAACATATGATCGTTCAAAAGCATTGCCACAGGAGGGTAACTCCTGCAGACTCAGTATTTAACATTGCTTCTACATCCAACACTGCATCTGCTTTTGCCCTGCTTACCTTCCTGATGCAGCAGGAACAGTAACACAGGAACATTAAAACTCTGCAGAGTTAGTGAAATACAACGGAGTAGACTCGTCAAAAGGTCAACAGCGAGTTATTCCCAGTATTTACGAAACAAAAATGAGCTGCACACACAATGACTAAGAGTTTTGCATAAAGAGGCTTAGGACTTTTATAAAAAGGAGGACTTAAATTCAGAATTAACTAGGTTTTCTCTTCCCCCTCCTGCCTCCTTTTTTTTGCCTTTATCCACAGGTATAAAAACTTCAGGGCTATGTACTTGTTAGTATTATGAGAAGCATATTTAGGTATTATAATCCTATTTCATACCAAGCAAGCCATACAGTTCACTTACAACTAAAATTAGGCCTTCTGGTCAAGCCCTTTGTCAACATCATCTCCTGTCCCACTGCACAGCGAACTAGTTCATCAGCAGTCTCCAGTGATGTGAAAAGTCCCAGGGATGTTAAGAGAGAAAGGGCTCCATGTACAGAGCAGTGACGCTGTGGGGTCCCCATGAGCAGCAGTGGTTAGGAACCTCCCCTGAAATTCTCCAGCGGCACGCGTGTCCGCGGCCAACCCGGCACAGCGCTGTGCCTCCCTGTGCTTCGCGGGCGTGAGGGCCTGCCCAGCGGGCACTAACCTCACCTGCACCTCCATTCCACATGAACAACCACCTCGTCCTCAGCCTTGTTTAGAGCAGTACTCCAGGAGGTTATAAATTAAATACACACAAATGGCTGGGACTACTGGGCTAAGTTTTTAATTGAAAGGATTTTCAAACACATGGGGTTGTATCAGCTGATTTGACAAATCTTTTGCAGTTATGAAACTGTGCTAAAACACTGCACCAAAGTGGAACACAGACACCAGGTTTCATCAAATAAAACATCTGGAACAATCAAGTGAGTATTTCATGGGTTCTGTGCCAGCTGTCCTCACAATTCTGAGTTGAGAACCATCAAAGGAAGAAATCGAACTTGCAAATGCAACGACCAAGTTTAAACATAAAATTAATATAACATTAAACTTAATCCCATTTGGTGCAGAACAATTGCACTTCCTCCTTACTCCACACCTAGACTGACAATCTTGAAATCACGTTTACGTACACTCATTGCTTCAATGATTTAGTGTTGGAGATATCATCATCACTACACACTGACACAGCATTCCCCTAGGGCTACTGATCTCTAACCAAGCCTTCCTCTGCTATCCACAACCTGTCCTGTTTTCAGTCATGAAATCCAAGCACTCCGTATCCATGAGAAATAACACAAGCTAAAGCTCTACAAAAATGAAACTACTGTTTGCAATAGCACAGACAAAAGTCTCTCAAACTACAAAATGCAGATTAGGAGTAAGAAGAAACATTCTCTGTCTGAGCTGATTCTTGCAGACAGCCAAGCACAGGCAGCTCCAGCACTTAGCCCCTGCAAGCAGAGCCCCTTTGTAGCTGACACTGCTAGAACCCCAAAGCATTGCTTGCTTGTTTTAGCTGCAGTTTTGCAGAAAAATATTAAGTTACTAACAATTTTTATGTCAGAGGGAAACACAGCAGCAGTTTTAATATCTGTAACTTTGAAACCACTCCTAATTCCACAAGAAGTTTGCAGTCACAGTAAGTCCCAGACAGCACAAGTAACTCGCACATTAACGACACTCACAGAGTAACCTTTCCTTTCCCTATCCTAATCCTTCTTTTGCATTTCTTTATCACGTTTCAGAGGCTGATTTTCTCTTGAGGACAGGAACAACCATAGTGACAAAACAGCTCTCCAAGACCCACCTTCTGAACGCAAAGACACACCCAGTTTCATATCGGTGTAACAAAATAGGTATGAAAACCATCTGGGGCTGCTGCCAAAGCTCCAGAGGAAAACACGATCTCTCGGGAATATTTCAGGCTGGATTATGACACGCTCAGTCAAAGAGTGCTGAATCAGGGAAAGGAGGCGCACCTAAGATGCTGGAAGAATCAGCGGGCCCGAATGCTAACCGGACAGCCGCAAACCTCGCATCACGGCTGTGCCAAAGCCACTCGAGAGGAGAAAAGGAAGAAGTACAACTCCAGCAGGAGGAAAGCAACCGTCAGGAA
>NW_008662804.1:0-773 GCF_000695815.1 Acanthisitta chloris
ATAAATAAATAAATATAGATATATAAGTAACATAAGATTTTTCTTGTTTTTAACTGGGCTAATTATACCTTTGGAGTGAGGCTTTTGCCACTCATGGCTATGAATGAAAGGTGTCCCTGTCAAGAGTATTAAGTAGTTGTTTAAAATTTTCTGTTAGTGACTATCTCCTCCAGTAAAGTACTTTTTTTAGAATATTCATACACTGAAGAGTGATGACAATTCCAGCTGACTCAAAAATATGAACAAACTTTTCTTGACATTGATGTAAGGTATTCACTAGCCTCTAATGCAGAAGATAAGCAACAGCTGTAGGCACTGAAAGACATCTCTGAAGCTTGCAACAGATTGCAAACAGGGAGATAAATCTATTTAGGGTTGTGTTTGGCTTATTCATTAGGTATATTCTCTGCTTATACTGACTGACTTTTTCTGAGAGAGCTGTTATTAGTTTTGGGTAGCTCAGCCTTGCAGTTACTTTATCCTGATTTATGTTGTTGGTAATAGTGGATAGAAGCAATGCTTCAGTTTTAGCTGTCAAAATCTGATCTTTCTTTATATATGTATAAACATTCATCTAGATGAATGCATTTTCAC
The DNA here is from genome assembly GCF_000695815.1 of Acanthisitta chloris. Classification (NCBI taxonomy): domain Eukaryota; kingdom Metazoa; phylum Chordata; class Aves; order Passeriformes; family Acanthisittidae; genus Acanthisitta; species Acanthisitta chloris. The sequence continues at coordinate 595 of NW_008662804.1, forward strand.
ATATTTAAGTTATACCAAGTACATGCATTTTCTCTATTTTGAAAATTTGAAAAAAAAAATACTGCATGAGAGAAAAAATGTATAAAAACAAATTACATTGTTTTCATACAAGTAAATGCTAGCATTCTGCTAAAAGTAGAAGCAGGGGTTGGTTTTTTTTCACAAAATGCTGCTGTTTC
>NW_008662805.1:0-4092 GCF_000695815.1 Acanthisitta chloris
CAGACTCAAGCTCTGACAGGAGAGGTTCAAGTTGGATATTAGGGAAGGGTTCTACCCTCAGAGGGTGTTTGGGCACTGGGACAGGGTTAGGTTGGAGATCAGGACAAGGTTATTCTCCCAGTGGTGTCTGGGCACTGGAACAGGGTTAGACTGGAGATCAGGACAAGGTTCTTCCCCCAGAGGTGTTTGGGCACTGAACAGCTCCCAGGACAGTGGTCACAGCCCCAAGGCTGACAGAGCTCCAGGAGTGTTTGGCCAATGCTCTCAGGCCCAGGGTGCATTGTTGGGGTGTCCCGGGCAGGGCCTAGTTTGGATTCATGAGCCTTGTGGTTCACTTTAAACTCTGTATATTCTGTGACTGTGAATTACCTTAGGGGCATCTCAGATAAGGATGAGGCACTACAAGACCGTTTAGCTAACCTGGTTAATGGCTTGGTGTTTTCCAGAGGCAAGAGCTGGAGTCTGAGAACAAGAAGCTGAAAAGTGAACTTAACGATCTGAGGCAGGCTATTGCGGACAGAGCATTACAGGACAACTCATCCAGCGATGTTCAGGTCACTTACAACCTCCTACTGAACCAGCTGAAATCAGCCCACGAGGAGCTGGAAGTGCGGAAGGAAGAGGTGCTGAACCTGAGGTCACAGATTATAAAGACAGCTCAGCAAAAAAAGGAACTGCTAAACATGGTAAATGAGAGAGTAATGGATTTTCTTTTCCTTTTTCTCTGCTGTTGTTGGAAATTCACTGGGTGCCTAAGCGATGCCATTTCTGCTTTGGTAGGGTCTGAGTAGCAGGATGGCAAGGGCAGGTTATAGAGAGTTACGGGAGTTACAACTTTGTAGGAGGCTCTGCCTATGGATGAGGTACAGTCCATCACATCGTTTCAGACAGCCCATGAAACTATCCCTTTCTGGCCATATCTGATGAGGTCTGGCCAGCTCACACCAAGGAACACCTTCTCCAGCCCTGCACCGAGGTGTGGTGGTCCAAGATGTTCCTGGTGATGTTTTGTGGCTTCCTGGTTCATTCTGCAAGGAAATGGGATGGGGAGAAAGTGCTTATGGAACAGATTCTACTCCATTCATGCTGGTGCAGCTGTAATTTGTTTCTACTGGCATGTAGGCAAGAAGAGAGCCTGTCTCTCAAACAGCTGTGATGGGCTTTTGTGTTCAGGGCCCATTCCAATGAAAACTGAAAACTCTAACTTGGGCTTTTCAATTCAGTGTCTTACTGTTCCTCAGGGTTTTAGTATGTTTTATATTTAAGACCAAGCACCCCCCTTATCTCCCTCTCAAGTTCACTCCATCCTACCTTTTCCTCTCCTGTTGTCTGTTTACATACGTGTCAATTCATAAAACTTCTCCAGCCTGATGCATGCACTGAGGAAGCTTTTAATAGCTCTTGGAAGGATGGTTGGGAGTTGTTTGGTATGAAGAACTTTCAAAGACAGAAAGAGGTTTGCAGTATGTCATGCTGCTGTCTTTTGCATGTTGAATTTAGGAGCAGAACTCCACCCTTGACCCAAACATGACTCGGGAGGACATGATGTCAGCCTACACGGAGGTGTGCCAGACGAAGAAGTAAGTGTGACCCAAATTTTTCTAGCAGCAGGAGGGGCTGGCCAAAGTGTGAGAGATGGGATCCAGACCAAACTTAACAGCAGTGTTTTGGAGAGTCAGCAGCCTCTGGATTGTGTTCTGGACCTTGGGTCAAGGATGGGCCACAGGGAAAAGACCAAAGACACAAGTCTTGTAGAATCATAAAATCCTGGAATGGTTTGGGTACTATGAGGAGTGGCTAAGGGAGTTGGGACTGTTCAGCCTGGAGAAGAGGAGGCTCAGGAGAGATCTTATCACCCTCTACAAGTCCCTGAAAGGAGGTTGGAGTCAGGTGGGGGTTGGTCTCTTCTCCCAGGCAACCAGCAGCAGGACAAGAGGCCACAGACTCAAGCTCTGCCAGGGGAGGTTTAGGTTGGATATTAGGAAGAGATTTTTTACAGAGAGAGTGATCAGGCATTGGAATGGGCTGCCCAGGGAGGTGGTGGATTCACCATCCCTGGAGGTTTTCAAGCTGAGACTGGATGTGGCACTTAGTGCCATAGTCTAGTAACCACAGTAGGGTTGGACTTGATGATCTTAGAGTTCTCTTACAACCCGGTTGATTCTATGATTGGGTTGGAAGGAACCATAAAGATCACCTAGTTCCAGTGGTTTAGAAACCCTTGTCACTGGGGCAGTGTTTCCCCAAGGGAGGGGAGATACTGAGCAGGTAGAAAAGCAAACACAAAAGTGAGCAAAACTGGTTTTTGGCTTTGCTTCCTGTGTATAAATAGCAGCAAGACTAAGATTTGAGATATATCGGAGTTACTTCCAGTGTCTCATACCCTGCTGGGAAGACAGCACAGTTCCCCTCTAGTTTTTCTGGAGGTGCAAGCCCATTGTGGTGAACTGAGCTGACAAACATGCCATATTCCTTGGAAACACCCACATTATTAGTTTTCTTGCATCTGAACTCAGTGTGAGGAGCATCTCTTTGATTACAGGTTTACTGTAGTGAGGGTTTAATACTATGAACATGTGTCTGTCCTTACAGTAACAACGGCTGACACTGCCAAGCCTTAAATCAATCCAGGAAGGCATCAAATAATAAAGCAGGATCTTGTAAAAAGACAAAATTACTTGGATTAAACAGCAAGATAATAAGAAAAGTAAATTTTTATTTCCAGGAAATTGAATGTTCCTCTTTTTTATTTCCCTCTTGACAAATGCAGATGTTTGAGGCTTTTTTTCCTTGATAATTTGCTTTCAGCCAGGTAGGCAGAAGACCTACCCATTGTGGATTAATGGTTTTTAGTAACACGGTATGCTTTGCCAATTTGTAGAGTGTTTGCAGAAGGTTATTAACAATCCAGGCTGGGAAAGACTATGATTTAATGAGGATTTTAGTGATACCTCTATGAACGTGAGGAAAAGCGCATAATCAAGGCCAGGTTGGATGGGGCTTGGAGCAACCTGGGCTAGTGGAAGGTGTCCCCACCCATGGCAGGGGGCTGGGGTGAGATGAGCTTTAAGGGCCTTCCAACCCAAACCATTCTGTGATTCTGTGGTATTTCACTGCAATATAAAGCTATTGTGAAGAGTTCCTTGATGCTTTCAGAACTGGATGGCCCAAAAGGTGCAATGGGAAAGCCAGTGCCCAGACTGGTGTGCAAAAATTCAGTGTATTCACCAGCTGTGTGGTGAACTTTGGTCATCAAGTCTGTGCTATTTGTCCTCCAAATTCCTGCCAGGATGGGCTGGATTTTTCTGAGTGTGCATCAATTTTACTTCTTGTGAAAGCCCTAAGAAAACCTGTGAAGACCTTGTGGTGTGTGAGTGAAGAGGTGGGCTTGCTGGAAGGGCTGGGTTCCACATGCATTGCATTTTAACAGAGCTTAAAGCCCTGATGGCTGGACTGAGGCTCTGCCCAAGCTGGCTCTGCCAGCTTTCACCTCAGCTCAGGGACCTGGAGGAGTGGGGATTGTTTGGGTCCAGGATCCTCCTGACACTGTTTTCTCACCTGAGCATCACATCTGGCTGGATCAGGAGCTGTGTTTATGGTTTTTTTTCAATTTGCAATTGAGTATTTGCTTTCCTGAAATGAAATTTGCTGATGAAATTTCTGCCCCTCCTGCAGTAGGGATGATGAGATTGACTTGAACATCATCACATTCTTGTCAGTAAACCAGTGGGGCTCATTGTGCTTCCTGCTGCAAAGTGTGTGTTTTGGTCACTTAATGAATTCTGTGAATTGTCTCTTCTTTCCTTTCAACTTTCTCCTGAAGCTGTGGCTCCTGATACGGGATGTGAAATCCCGTTGTGAGGCACGGGTTTAATTACTCCCTAAATTTTCCAGTGTACATGGGTAGGGATGGTTCGTTTGCGTTCAGGGGTTTGTGAAGGAGTTGAAATAGGAGTTGCTGCCTTTATAGGACATGTCTGACCAGGTTGTATCACTGGTCCCCGATATTCATAGAATCATAGAATTTAGGGGTTGGAGTGGACCTTACAGATCATCCAGTCACAACCCCCTGCCCTGGGCAGGGACACCTCC
>NW_008662806.1:0-17329 GCF_000695815.1 Acanthisitta chloris
TGGGGAGGGGATCAGGGATCTCCTGCCAGGTCTGGGCAGTTCACATCCCTCCCCATGTCCCTGGTCTCCCTCTGCCTCCAGTTGGATCCTCTGCTGCATCCTGTGCCACCACCTCCAGCACACTGATGGCCCTGGGATACCTCGTCCTCCTCATGCTCCTCCTCACTGTGGCTTAAGGACCCTCTACAGCTTCTCCACCCATCTCAGCACCCCCCACCTCGGTACCAGGACCTGGCTGGATGCTGAGAGAGGCATTCTCAAAGGAATTGTTACAACCTCATTGCTAACTTCACAGATAACTTGGAAATTTTCCTGTCCCTGTCCCTGTCCCTGAGGTCTCCAGGAACACCCAATCGGAGCCTTTTCCAGGACCCCCTAAGGATTTTAGGGATCCTCCTCCTGTTTTTAGGAGCATCCCAAGAGGACAGAGTGGCACCTTTGTTTTTTTCGATGAGGAACAATTGGAGTAGAATCTGCCTTCACAACTGTCTGTCTGAGCCCACATTAAATTGATTTTTAACCTCAACGCCACATTTTCCAGTGCCTCTTCTGGATTCTTCCCTGGGCTGGGAGATCCCACAGCTCAGGGCCTGGGGGATGATGGAGAGAGCTGTGCTCACCCCAGGACCCTTGCTGGGGACAGAAGCTCTCCCAGGGCTCTGGATGGTGGGACACAGCCACACTGGGGTGGGAGGATGTCTTGGGAGTGATGGAGATGTACCTGCTGGAGGGATGGGGATGTATCTGGGGCCACCACAGCTCTGGGCACTGCCAGGTCCAACCAAGCAGCCCAGGAAAAGGGAGAACCTGAGGCGTTCCCTCCACAAAACCCAAAAGATTTCACTCCCCAGAGCCATCTCTAAGCGAAGACCCCTAAGGCCACATCCAGCAAAGGGTCAACAGGGACCTCACTGGGTCCTTTGGACAATCTGAGTCCTTCCAGCTCAGTCTAGGAACAGCTCAGGATAATTCTGCTCCGTGGCTGATTTTTGGGCATCAATGTATGTTTTTGCAGATTCCAACCCCTTGAAAATGTTTTCTTGGCTCTCCATCCCTTCCCATAGGGAGGTTTGTGGCTTTTCTGCCTCTGGTCAACTCCAGGATGTTCAGAAAACCTCCTGCAATGAATAGACCCAGAGCCCAGTGCTGTGCCTCACTCATCTTTCCAGCCAGGACACTTGAGGCAGAGCTGGCAGGGGCAGGAAAGGTGGTTAGGACCATTGTTTCCCATTAAAGGAGTTTATTCCCATGACTTTATGTTCTCCATGCCCACAAGGACTTCCCAAATGAAATATTTCCTTGCGGTTTTGCTCCTTAAATTAGTTTCTCTGTGTCTCCAGTGCCAGTCCAGGAGGTGGTGCCTCGTGGGTAGGTGAAATTGAGGTTTCATGGCTTTCCTGGACCAGTCTGTGGTCAGTGACTTCCTCTGTGATGAACTCGAGAGGATGAGCTGGTGGATTCCATCCACTGGAGACCTCCTGCCTGGCCATGGGGTGCGATTTGTGCCAGAATATTTCCTTGCTGGTTTTGCTCCTTAAATAAGTTTCTCTGTGTCTCCAGTGCCAGTCCAGGAGGTGGTGCCTCGTGGGTAGGTGAAATTGAGGTTTAATGGCTTTCCTGGACCAGTCTGTGGTCAGTGACTTCCTCTGTGATGAACTCGAGAGGATGAGCTGGTGGATTCCATCCACTGGAGACCTCCTGCCTGGCCATGGGGTGCGATTTGTGCCAGGGCAGCTGCTCCTCTACAAAACACCCCAAGGCAAGGTCTTTGCCAGCCCAAGAGCTGCTTGAGCAAATCAGTCAGAGCCTCCGGGAGGAACCTGAAGGTTCTGAGTCCCTGGAGGATCCGAGTCCCTTGTGCTGCTCTTACTCAGCCATTATTTTCATGCCTCTGTGAGCTGCTGATAGTGGGAAACGGTTTTTTAAACGGTTTTATCTCAGTCAGAAACTTCCTGAGAAGGAAGGAGAAGGTCCTGCAAGATGTCAGGCGTGGCTTTGTGGCTTTTCAGTGTAAGAAAACAAACCCAAGGGAGGTCTCAGAGCTCAGCTCTGCTGAGAAGTGCTGGGAAGGGACTTCACCCTTCACTCCCTCGTGGTGCCCCAATCTGGTTTTAAACAGTGGAGTCACCATCCCTGGAGTGTTCAAAGATGTGGCACACAGTGCTCTGCTCTAGTTGACAAGGTGGAGATCAGGCGCAGGTTGGACTTGATGATCTTGGAGGTCTTTCCCAGCTCGTGAGTTCCTGCTCCATCAACTCCACCCCAGTAGGGCTGGAAGGAGCTCTCTGAAGGTTACAGCCCCAAGAAGATGGAAAAAGATGGGAAATTCTTGCCTTGGTGGTGATTTTAAGGACCTCCACTTGCGGTACAGCTCTAAATCGATGCTCCTCTTCCTCCTGCAGCTCTTCACCACCATCACCACGGAGGCAAATCTCACTGCTTTGAATAGTTTCCACTCATGAAAAGAAGAGGCCCAAACAGACAACTTTGCGCAAAAAAACCCCAACAGGAAGCACATGGCCCAGGGCAGAGCTGCTGATTTGAGTATACCTGTTCCTGTAATGAGCTCTGAGGTTGTTGCTCAGCCCAAGGCAGCAGTGACACCAGAAATGGGCTGCAGAGTGTGTCTCTGGCTGCTGACAGCTCTCGCTGCTCTCTGGGGTATGTATGGATTTTCCTCTCTGGAATGCTCAGGTTGGAATGTTTGGGGATGTTTGGGTCAGCTCTTAAGCCCTTTGGAAATGAGGAGCTGTGTGCTGGGCAGAAATACTCACCCAGAAGGGAAATGGCTCGTGGTGTCGAGGGATGTGAGGTGTATCCCTGATCCTCTCCTGCACATCAGGAGGAGAGAACAGGAGGTGAGGATTGAGCCAAGGCAGCAGTGGAGCAATCTGAGGGGGTTGATGGGGATTTAATAGCTCTGAGCAAATAATTTCATGTCAGGGATTGGGGCACTTGAGGAGAAGGTTCCTGGAGGACTGAGTGTGATGCTGAGTGTCTTGGGCTGAGTCAGTGGGTTGGAGATGGTACCCAAGCAACTAAATCAGAGAATCAGGGAATGGGTTGGGATGGAAAGACCTCAAAGCTCATCTCATTCCACCCCCTGCCATGGGCAGGGACACCTTCCACTGCAGTGGGGGCAATGCCTTATTTCTGTGTGCCTGGAGAGAATACCCCTGGGGGAATGTGGGTGAGTTAAAATCCCCTCCAGAGCTGCCCAGGCTGCTGGTCATGTCCTCCCAGCCCATCAGTGGAAGATGCTGCAAAACCAGTTGGTCTTTGGTCTGTGCAAAAAGCACCAGAGGAGTGAGGACACCTGAGTGGAGGAGAGAAAAGCAGCTGTGACCAAACCTGAGCCTCCCTTGGTGCCAGCCTGATGTTCAGTGCCCTTCCCTTGGGGTGCTGTGTCCCCCCACGGCCCCAGGTGTGAATTCCCAGGTGTGAAATGAGAAGCTCAGCCAGGAAACCGAAGATTTCAGCAGAGCAGAGATTTCTCTTCAGCTCTGCTGCCTCACTCTTACCAGAACTCCTGCCCTTAAAATCCCCCTGGGATTTTCTGCAAGTCCCAGGAGAGGCCAGAACCAGTGGGAGGGCTGCTTGGGACCTGCTGCTGTGCCAATGCCAATATCTCACCTTCCTCCATACAAAAGAGATCTGAAGCTGTTGGAGAACATCCAACGGAGGCTACAAAGATGATGATGAAGGGTCTGGAGGGGCCATACAAGGAGAGGCTGAGGGTCCTTGGCTTGTTCTTCCCCCAGAGGTGTTTGGGCCCTGGAACAACTCCCCAAGGACAGTGGTCACTGTCCCAAGCCCGACAGAGCTCCAGGAGTGTTTGGCCAATGCCTTCAGGGGTGTGTTGGGATTGTTGGGGCTGTGCAGGGCCAGGAGTTGGACTTTGATGATCCTTGTGGGTCCTTCCAGCTCAGGAGACTCCATAATTCTATGACTCTATGATTTATCCCTCTGAGCTTCAGCACGGCTGATTCCAGCCCTTTTCTCATCCCTCCTTCTCCAGCTTTGCTCCACCCAAGTTCTCTGCCCATGCAGGAGCTGCTGCTACTTGCCAGGGCAGAGAGTTTTTCTGACCCTGAGGGAAAAAGGGCGTTTCCAGACTACGGCCTGCCAGAAAATGTGCCTTGCTGAGCACAACCAGTACCTTCAGCCCTTGGCATGTTGGGCTTTCCAGCTGCTGTCCTGGCACAGCGTTCCTGGGGCACCTTGCAGCTGGACCACAGTGTTCCTGTGGGATGTTGGCTGTGCTGGGCTTGTTCTGGGGTGATGGAGCCCACAGGGATGGCTCCAACTGCTGTGTTTTGTGCCGTGGAGGAGTGGGAAAAGAGGTGGTGGGGAAGCATTTTCTCTGTGGGTTTTACTGGACCCGTGTGCTCTGCAGAAGAGGAGGATTTGGGGTTGGTCTGGGCCTCCCCAGACCTGTTCTCGTGGGGTAATTCTCCTTCTTTCCTTTTCCACTCTGGGCCAAAAGCTCCCCACGATGGAAAGAAGCCGTTAGGAAACCTGGGGGTGGCACCACAGGGTCCCTTCCATGCTCCCACTGCTGGTGCTGAGCTGGCACCTCCTCCCACGCTGTTTCCTATGAAAACAAACTTGTTTGCCCAGGGATGGAGGAAAATCTGAATCATTTGCCTTGAAGGAAAGGTTGAAGGGTCTGGGGGAGAAGGTCCTCCCCCATGTTCACCTGGAGCTCTGGGTGGGTGGAAGATTCACTTGTCTTCTTAAGAGCACTTTTCCAAGAAACACACCTGGGATCACCTCAGCCAGGAGAAGGATGAGCTGGGATTTATACCTGACCCCACTCTCAGGTGGCTGAGCACAGAATCGTGGAATCACTGAGTTTGGAAAAGACCTCCAAGGTCACAGAGCCCAACCTGTGACCCATCATCTTGTCAACTAGCCCAGAGCACTGAGTGCCACATCCAGTTGTGCCTTGAACATCTCCAGGGATGGTGACTCCACGACCTCCCTGGGCAGCACATTCCAGTGTCTGGACCTGGAGCAGCTCTGCTATGAGGAAAGGCTGAGGGAATTGGGATTGTTCAGCCTGGAGGAGAGAAGACTCTGGGGTAACCTAAGCTGAGGGAAATTGTTCAGCCTGGAGGAGAGAAGACTCTGGGGTAACCTAATTGTGGCCTTGCAGTGCCTGAAGGAACCATGAGAAAGATGAAGATAACTCTTGACAAGGCCCTGGAGGGACAGGGCAAGAGGCACTGGCAGAGAGGAGGGTTAGGTTGGGTCTTGGGGAGGAACTCTTGGCTGTGAGTGTGGTGAGGCACTGGCACAGGGCTGAGAAGGTTGGGCTGGGGACTGGGGCTGGGTAACCTAATTGTGGCCTTGCAGTGCCTGAAGGAACCATGAGAAAGATGAAGATAACTCTTGACAAGGCCCTGGAGGGACAGGGCAAGAGGCACTGGCAGAGAGGAGGGTTAGGTTGGGTCTTGGGGAGGAACTCTTGGCTGTGAGTGTGGTGAGGCACTGGCACAGGGCTGAGAAGGTTGGGCTGGGGACTGGGGCTCTCCCTGTTGGTTCTGGGGATGGTCCTGGGGCAGAGCTCTTGCTGAGCACCACAGAGTGACTTAAGCTCCCACCCTGCAGCTGCTGCTGGTGCAGGATGTGGTGGATGACCTGAGCTTGCAACTGCAATTATATAACCTCCTCACTCCTCAAACCATTTCTCTCATGTAACCCAACCCTCTCTCAGGCTGTGGCTTACCAGGGTGTGTCCAAATTCCCCTTGATCCTTGAAGATTCCCCCCCAGGATGAGCAGGGAGATGGTCAGTATGAGCTTTCCTGCTGTTTCATCCCTTCTCCATCTCTCCTCCAGGCATGGGCCACGGGACAAGGGAGACAGTGCTGGGCACCCTGGGGCAGGTGACAATACTGCAGGTCCCTCACAAGTTCCAGGAGATGACCAAGGACTCTGGGCAAGCCTACTGGAAACGGGACACAGAGGACCCCCAGAGCAAGCAAGTCCTGGTCAAGTACTTTCCTAACAACTGCACCAACTTCGTGAAGGACCAAATGCACTTCCACAAGTCTGACTTTTCCCTGGAGATCCTCAACACCAGCAGGCAGGACCAGCAGCTCTACGAGTATGGGGTCAGCCAGGGCTCCAAGGAGAAGGTCTGGCAGGTCCAGCTGAAGGTGTTTGGTGAGACACTGCTCTGGGAGGATCATGCTGGATATTCCCAGCGTGGCAAGAGGTCTGGGAGGTGGGTGGTGGCTCTGGGAGGACCATGCTGGATGTTCCCAGCTCTGACAGGTCAGGGAGGTGGGTGGTGGCTCTGGGAGGACCATGCTGGATGTTCCCAGCTCTGACAGGTCAGGGAGGTGGGTGGTGGCTCTGGGAGGACCATGCTGGATGTTCCCAGCTCTGACAGGTCAGGGAGGTGGGTGGTGGCTCTGGGAGAACCATGCTGGATGCTCCCAGCTCTGGTGGTTCTGGGAGCAGGTCTGGGAGGTGGGTGGTGGTCTAGGATGCCCACCCTGATGTCAAAGGTGGTGCAGTGAGCCAACCCTCTCTACCTCTCTCCAGAGCCAGTGTCTGAGCCCAGGGTTCAGATCCTCAGCAGGACAGTGGCAAATGGCACCTGCACCATCACCCTCAACTGCACAGCAGAGCGAGGGGATGATATCTGCTACAGCTGGGGACAGCTGGGCAGCAGGGGCAGCAGCACCTCAGGGCTCTGCTCCCACAACAGCAGCTTCCTGCACCTCTCCTATGCCCTGGAGAACACGAGTATCTCCTGTGTCTGCACTGCCAGCAACCTCGTGAGCCGCCGAGCTGTCACCTTCAACTCCTCCCAGTGCAGCTACGAGCAAGGGGGTAGGTCCCTCAGTTCCAGAGTCCCAGAGCAGTTGGGGCAGGAAGGAACCTCTGGAGACCATCCAGTCCAACCCCTGCCCAGGCAGGGGCACCTGGAGCAGGTGACACAGGGATGTGTCCGGGTGGGTTTGGGATGTCTCCAGAGAGAGACTCCACACCCTCCATGGGCTCCTGTCCCAGGGCCCTGCCACCTCAGGTTGAGGTGGAACTTTTTGTGGTTTAGTTTCTGGCCATAACTCCTTGTGCTGTCACTGGGCAGCACTGGGAAGAGTCTGGTACCATCCTGACACCCCTTGGAGAGGTTTGTGGGGATTGAGGGGGTCTTGGCTGAGAGATTGGCATGGATTGATGAGATCCCCCTCAGCCTTCTCCTCTCTGGACCCACCAGGTCCCCAGCTGCCCACCCAACTCTCTCCAACCTCCCAGTTCTGCTCTTGCTTCGCAGGGACTTTCTCACTGTGTTTTTGTCAACCTCTAAGGGGCTTCTTACAAGAAAATCAGCTGCTGTGTCACCTGCTCAGGGTCACCAGGTCCTTCCCACAAGCACCAGCCACAGAGCTGTGGGTCTCACCTGCCTCCCCAGCCAGCCCAGCCCCTGCCCTGGCCACATCCTGGTCCTCCAGGCATGAAATGCCTGAAACTCATACTCTGGGTGGTTTGGAAGGGTCAAAAACCTCAGTGACAACTTCTGCTTCGCAGGCTCTTGGGGCAATAGTCACAGTCTGTCTCTGGGAGTTTCTTGCTCTCCCTTGTGACATGGGGGGACTTTTGTTGCAGTGGGTGATGTGTTTTCTGCCCCTTTTCCCAGGGAGGCTGAGATGAGGTCACACCTCTGCTGGGGCTCTCGCTGTGACCAGTGCTCAGAAGAGCTCCCCGAGGCAGAAGTGCTTGAGACCCACTTAGGGAAAGCAGAGGCTGAAATGAGATTTTCCAGGGGAGTTTTAGGCTTGTTTCTCGCCCCCTCGTGCTGTGGGACACTCCTGTGTGGTGTCACTGTCACCAGAGCCCAGATGGAGCTGCAGAGCTCTGGCCCTGAGGTCTCAGGGGGGTGACAAAGTGGCTGCCTCCCCCCCAGATCTCCACGAAGCCACCAGAGAGAGTTTTAGGGCTTTGGCTGGCCCCAGTCCACCCCTCCCAGCAGGTTTTTAGCTGCCGTTGCTCAAGAGAAGCATTTCCTGCCCTTGTTTCCTGTGCTATTAAACCCATCACCTGGAGGTGATGAGAAGAAGAAAGACTTTAGCAGCTCTTTCTGCTCGGCTCTGGGTTGGTAGGTGACCCCCAGGACCCCAGGGCTGGCAGGTGACCACATCCCCTCTCTGTCCCCTACAGCAGGCAGTGCTGGGCTGAGGACAGAGCTGCTGGTGCTGCTGGTGGTGGCTGTTGTTGTCATCGTGGTGGTTGTGCTCGTCGGTGCCTTCAAGATCACCAGCCTGGCCAGGCACAAGGGTGAGTGTTGCCAGGGAGGGTGCTGGGGTGGGTGGTGGGATGTGGGTGGGCTGAGCCAGCCCCAGAGGATCTGATCCCTGTGGGAAGAGCTGTCAGGCAGTGGAATGTGCTGCCCAGGGAGGTGGTGGAGTCACCAGCACTACAGGTGCTCAGGGAACGAGTGGATGTGGCACTCAGTGCTCTGCTCTAGTTGATAAGGTAGAGATGGGTCAGAGATTAGACTTGATGGTCTTGAAGGTCTTTCCCAACCTCAGTGACTCTGTGATCCCTTCACAGCTAACCAGGAGCCTTTACCAGCCGCCATGGACAATACTGTGCACACCATCTACTCCCAGGTGCAGCGGGTGGAGGTGAGCCATGACCAACCTGACCCTGACTGGCCTCAGCACAGGGGGAAAAAGATTCTTTTAATAAGGGAGAACCTCCTATGGAAAACCTCCTCTAGCAATGGAAAACCTCCTGTAGCAATGGAGAACCTCCTTTAACAAGGGAAAACCTCCTGTAGCAGTGGGAGCCCAAGTGCTACAGCTGAGGGGAGTGTGGGCATGACTCCACAGGGTCTCTTGGGTGAGGGTCTCTGGTGGAAGCAGCACCCAGCCCCCCCCAGGTCATGGCGGTGTCTCCTCCGTGACACCCTCTGCGCTGGGCTTTGGCCACTGGGTGTCAACACAGCCCCATGGGTGAGCAGGGAGAGGGTGACATTGTGGCCAGGGGTAGGGGAGGACTGGGGGTCACCCATCCCTGCTGTCCCAGGAGTCATCCTGGTCGCTGTTAGTTTGGGAATCCCTGGGATAAAGTTGGATGCTGCAGCTTCCCAAGCCTTTAGCATCCCGGGGGGGCTTAGAGCGTAGCGTGTGGTTTTCCCCCTCCCTGAGTGCTGATCAGGGCAAACTGGGGAGGAAACAGTGGGTGGAGGGAGGGAAGGGCCCCGTGGGGACCTGCCTGGCACTGCTCATCCTTCACCCCCACGCAGAAGCCGAAAGAAGCCCCCAGTGCCACCCCCATGTCCTGCACCACCATCTATTCTGCTGCCAGCAGCCTCCCCACGGCCCCTGGCACTGCCCCTCGGCCCCCACCAGCGGCTCCCACCCTGCAGGGACACCCACCCCTCTCCCAGGTAAGGCTGAGCCCCCTCACCCTGGCTGGGCATCACCGTGGGGCAGCCCATGGCACCTCACCCACCCCGTCCCCCTGCTCTCTGCTGCAGAGTCCCCCCAAGGAGCCCATGACGGTTTACGCCAGTGTGACGATGCCCACGGCCTGAGCCTTTGGCCCAGCCTGGCCTCTGCCCTGCCTGTGGGCACCAAAATCCCTGTTCCTGGCTGGATTCACCCCTGGGGAATCAGGGCAGAACCCTCTGGTGTGTGTGTGTGTGTCATGCCCAGCTCGGTGGTGATGGCAACTGGAGAGGTGAGGGCTGGCCAAAGAAGAAGCAGAGTTGGTGGTGGTGGCAACTGGAGAGATGAGGGCTGGCCAAAGAAGAAGCAGAGTTGAAACGTGGCAAGAAACCTCTCCTGCCTGTGCCTGAGGGCTCCTGGCAGGATCCTGGAGAAGCAGGAGAGGGAAGAGAGGGTCTGGATCCGACCTCACAGCTGGGCATGAGCGAGGGAGTGACTCGGCGCCGTGGAGAGGAAGGGTCAGTCCATCGGTGCCACTGGAAGGTCTCATAACCTCAACAGAACTCAGGTGGTTTAGTTGATCTCATGGACCGTGGCAAAGGGGGAAAGGAAAATAAACACAGAGTGAAGCCTTCCGGGAAGGATTTCTGGGGGAATGTCACAGGATGGGTCAGGCTTTGGAGGGGGGAACAGAAACCCATGGGTTTGCACCTCCACAGCTTCCCATTTCTGTGCCTACAGAGAATCTGCTGAGCTGCTTCCCTGGAAAAGTCTGTCCACAGAGCAACCACTTCCCTCAGGAGTGTGGACAGGTCCCAGGAAGAGCAGGTCACACTTCCCCTTGTGTCTCTCAGATGGTGCAGAATCCCCAAACTCTGTCCCTGGCACCCAGTGCCCTGTGCCACCCTTGGGGGGCCTTGCAGAAGAATGTGCCCCCTGTGATGTGCCACCCCACGTGTCCCCAGACCTCACTGCCAGTGCCAGGGGACAGCAGAGTCTCCACAGGAGTGTTGCCAGCAAAAATGGGACCTGTTTTCCAGGGTGCAGCAAGCCAATGATTCCACACTCGAGGAGACATTGGCTGTTGAATGGCCTCAGGGCTGCACAAGCTCAGGAGCTCTGTGGTGTTTCCTGAGCCCACCACATCCCACTGGATGTTCCACGTTGTTATTCAGGGTCAGGAACTTTGCACAGGATCATTGAGGTTGGAAATGACCTCCAGCAGGGGCAGGGGGTGGGGTGGGATGAGCTTTCAGGTCCTTCCAGCCCAAACCGTTGGTCCCATGGCTCTAGCAGAGGATGGTGACCAGGAGGAGCTGTTGGAGCTCGGTGGAGTTGAGTTGCTGCTTTGCTGTTGAGGCTGCTCAGGGGTCCCTGTGCCCATGTGCCCTGTCCCCCACCCCCCCAGCAGCACTGCCAGGCACCAGCAGCCTCTGCAGAGGAACCAGAGCTGGTGCCACACACTTCCCCCACCCCACATGTCCTGCAGCTTCCCATAATAACCCCAATTAGGGAAGTGTCCCCTTGTTTGGCTGTTGTTCAGCTCTCCTGTCTAGGGGGTGGAGTTGGAGTGGGTGGAGAGTCTGAACTCAGCATCCCACCTAAAGGACACCTTGGAGACTTCAGTCCATGGGCACCAGCTCCTGAGCCCTGACCCCCGTGGTCTCCTCAAGCTAGTCCCCACAGAGGACCTGGGGCACTTGTCATACATGGCCACAATGCTCTTTATCCCAACTGTCACACTCATTTCTGCTTGGAAATGGAGTTTTCCACCTGAAGTTGTGGATGCTCCAAGCCTGGCAGTGTTCACAGCCAGGTTGGCTAAAGCCTTGAGCAACCTGCTGTGGTGGGAGATGTCCCTGCCCAGGGCAGGAGGTTGGAACTAGGTGATCTCTAAGGGTCCTTCCAACCCGTGGTCACACTATGACTCTATACTCAAGTTTCTACGATGTGAATTTGACTTTGACATGTTCCTCCTGATATCACGGAGACGTCAAGAGCTGCATGAAGCACAACTCCCTTCACCACCCAACCACGAGTGGAAACCCTTGCGCACGCGCAGACACTTGCGTCTTGCCACCACACTAGCTCGCAGATGTTTGGTGCAGAAAACCTCTCTCTGCACACCACAGGCTGATGGATGTGTTTTGGTTCCTGCTGCTCACCCTCCTCTTCCTCCTTCGGCTTCAAGACGGTAAGTGCAAGGTGCTTCTTCTTCTCCCTTGGCAGCAGAAAGAAGGAGCCCATGGGGGTCTCAGGGTGGGTTGGGGACTCTGGAGGGACTGGGTGCCTGTGGGAGCAGGGATGGAATTTGTCCCAGGGATGTTGTGCCGTGGCCTCTTGCCCTCATGGTCCCTCTGAGGAGTGATGGTGCAGGTCTCAGCTCCATCCAGCTGTGCTCCTGGTGTCCTGCTCTGGGGGCAGGTTCTGCTCCCCTGCCATGATAACTCCGAGTTTGCAGTTTCTGTGGTTTCCCCTTGGGGTATTTTTGGGCTGTTTTCGCTCCAGGGGAAATGGGCAGAGCTGTGTCCTCCTCACAGCTTCGAGGCGTTTATCTCTGAGCGTTCAGTGCCCTCAGCATTTGCTGCTCCACCAAATTTCCTGTGTATTTATCTCCCAAGTAGTGTTTTCTTCCATGTTCTGCATGTCCCTGAGAGAGGGAACTAGGGATGGGGAGCCTTGTGGAGCTATGGCAACCTCATGGTCTGGCAGGACCAGTTCCCTTCCAGGGGACTAGGGGAGAACATTCTTCCTCAACCCAAACAGGGAAGCAGCGATTTCTCAAGTGGGAAGTGGCAAAATTGAGAAGGAAACTCTTCCTCCTTCCTCCTGAGTGCACCCTCAGTGAGCTGGTGATGACACCAGGCTGTGTGGTGGGGTCACATGCTGGAGGGGAGGGATGGATCCAGATGGACCTGGATGTGCTGGAGAGGTGGAGAGGAGACCCCAACTGGAATGCTGCATCCAGTTCTGGTGTCCCTAGCATAAGAAGGATGTGGAACTGTTAGAGCAAGTCCAGAGGAGGCACCAAGATGGTTAGGGGGATGGAGCAGCTCTGCTGAGAGGAAAGGCTGAGAGAGTTGGGGCTGTTCATCCTTGAGAAGAGAAAGCTTTGGGGTGACCTAATTGGAACCTTCCAGGACCTGAAGGGGCTGCAAGAAACATGGGAAGAGACTATTTCCAAGGGCCTGGAGTGCCAGAATAAAGGGGAATGTCTTCAACTACCGGAGAAGAGGTTTAGGTTGGATATTAGGGATGAATTGCTCCCTGTGAGAGTGGTGAGACACTGGCACAAGTTGCCCAGAGAAGCTGTGGCTGCTCCATCCCTGGGAGAGTTCCAGGCCAGGTTGGATGGGGCTTGGAGCAATCTGGGCTGGTGGGAGGTGTCCCTGCCCATGGCAGGGGGTGAGACTGGATGGGTTTGAAGGTCCCTTCCACCTTCCACCCTCACTGTGCATCCTGTCCTGGTCACCTCACCTTCAGCCCAACTTCTCTTCCCAGCACACGCCAACGAGGTGATAGTGGTGACCAGAGCCGTGGGCAGTTCTGTCACCTTCTACCCCCGGATTCCACATAAAGATGGGGGAGTGTGGAGCTTTAACAACGACCCCATAATATCTGTGTCATATGGAGATCCTCCTAGCATCACGTTTTTAGACGCCAAGTACAGGGCACGCTTCACCTTCCGTGAGAACGGTACTGCCCTCACCATCTCCCAGCTCTGCCTGGAGGACACTGGCACCTACAGCGAGAAGGCCTCAGGGGTCAGAGCCACCTTCATTCTCCAGGTGTACAGTAAGTGCCTTTTAGCAGAGGCTTTTTGAGGGGTGGGTTGTGCTGAAAGGAGTCTCCTGACAGCCCTCCCTGCCCCCAGGAGAGCTGCCAGAGCCAGCGGTGAGTTGTGAGGTGCAGAACTGCTCGGGCAGCAGGTGCCACTATGCCCTGCACTGTGCCACGCCAGGCTCTGGCTTTGGGAACGTCTCCTACACCTGGAGCGTGGGGCACCAGCTGTGGCAGGAGGGCCCCGAGGTGCTGCTGGATGAATTTCCCTCAGATGAGCCTCCACAGCCTCTGACCTGCAGGGCAGAGAACCCTGTCAGCAGCCGCAACGTCACCCTCGCGTCGCCCGCTGAGCTCTGTGCAGGTACCCGGGGTGGGATGGGTTGGATACTGCTCTGCACAGCTCCAGCTTTTCCCCATGAGTGTGCAGAGAGGAGCACGGACCCTCTGCACCTCTCTCCTCACCTCTCTCCCTGTTCTCTCCCCTCGCTGTGCTGCCAGGACACACAACCCTCCCTCCCATCACTGGTGAGCAGCCAACACTCCTGTCTGTGTCCAGCCTTGGTCCGAAGTGTGCTTGAGGCAGCTATCCATGTCCAGCTGTCCTAGTGCCTGGGAGGGGGAGATCACCCTGGAATCCTGTCCCTGGGAGAGGGAGATCACCCTGGATTCCTGTCCCTGGGAGAGGGAAATGGGGAGCCCAAGGCCAGCATAGTCCATCTCCTCCCAAAACACCTTGTGGAGGATATTCAGGCAGTCCAGGCAGTGCCCTCAGCATCCATGTGCTGCCTTTGTCACCTGGAGAATTGAGGGATCTCAGGTGTCCCCCCAAAAGCTCCTGGTTTGGGATGGGAGCCCCAAATCCCTTTGTGCTGGAGAGCAGAGCCAAGGGCTCACTGGAGACGTGAACGTTGCTCAGTGTGCACCACCCACATGGGATTTACTCCCCCCAAAGCCACCCAGGAGGTCCCTGGAGGGCACAGAGACATTGTTGGGGTGGTTGTGAGGGGCTGGGATGAGTCTCCTGCCGCTGCTTCCGCAAAGCCTCAGCTCGTCCGTGTGTCAGACCGTGGTGCAGGGACTCGGGGCTCAGGGGGTGTGAGGCAGAGCTGTGCCAGTGTCCCTCTGCCCTAGTGCCAGCAGGAGCCAGGCAGATTTGGGGATGCTGCTACTGGACCTTCTTCTCTTGCCAGGCTCCCAGTCCAGCAGCTGGGTTGGGATCACGGCTGCAGCTCTGGTTGGAGCTGCAGTGCTCTCAGTAGTGCTTTTCTACATCATCTACTGCAAATGCAAAGGTGAGTCCATTCCCCTGTGGATGACCATCCCTGGAGCAGGAGATGGGACCTGAGAGCAGAGGACACAGCCAGCCCCAGTGCCCAGGGTTGATGCTTCTGGGGCTGCTGCTGATGGGCACCTTGTGCAACTTCTTCCCCAGGCTGTAGGATCTTCCATTTGCCTGCGGCTGAGCCTACGGACAGAGGTAGGACTTTGGGGCAGTTCTCTCTCTCCCCCTTTTTCCTGGTGGGAATAGCCTTGCTGCACTTAAGATCAGGAGGGTAATCACCCACTGTCATGGCTTGGTACCAGAGCATTCCCTGGCTGAGGGACCTTGACACTTCCATCCTTGAGGAAAGAGCAAGGGGATGATCCCAGGGGAGGCCACAGTGGCTGAAGCTGTGCTCTTCCCCGATTTCTTGCTGGAAAACCTGATGCCAGACCACCAAGAAGGAGTTGGAAGTGCAGCCCTGAGATCACCAGAGCAAGAGGGATCTGAGGGGAAACATAAGAGCTGGAAAGAGGCAACTGAGGGGGCAGAGCCAAGCCAGGAGCTCCACTCAGTGACTCTGGGTTAGTCCAGCCAAGAATCCCAGAATCTCAGGATCACTGAGGCTGGAAAAGACTTCCAAGACCATCGAGTCCAACCTGTGACCCATCACCACCTTGTCAACTAAAGCAGAGCACTGAGGGCCACATCCAGTGGTTCCTTGGACACCTCCAGGGCTGGTGACTCCACCACCTCCCTGGGCAGCACATTCCAATGCCTGACAGCACTTTCCATGGAGAAATTCCTCCTGATGTCCAACCTGAACCTGCCCTGGCATGGCTTGTGGCCATTCCTGAGAAACCCAGTGGCAGGAAAGACCACTGGAACCATTCCCACCTCCTGGATGTCCCAGGCCATCCCTGCTACAACTGAGCCAATGCCCAGCCGAGGCCTCACTGAGGTGTTATTTGTCTGTTCTGTTTCCACAAGCTAAATAAAGCTCCTGCCTTTTGTTTTCCATCTGCACGTGTCCACGTGGGATGTCAGGGCGTGCTCAGCACCAGGCCCACAACCTCCTCCTGGATGATAACTCAGATCCAGCTCTTCCGCAGCAAACCCTGTCCTTGAGCTGCTCCCTGAGGGCTGTGGCTGTTCCTCTGCCAGGCTGGAAGCAGCACTTCAAATGAGCAGTTTTGACCCAAAAATGAGATTAGGAAGGATTTCAATCCTCTCTTTCCCCCTCTGGTCCATGAGCTGACGCTCACACTGCAGTGCATGAAGGAGAGACAAATGTGTTCCGTCCTCTGAGAGCAGACAGGGATTGGGGGTTTAAGTCAAAACCAGCTGATTCCCACCAGCAAATCCCTTGGATTGCTGTCCCTTGGACTGGGAGCAAGTGTCCCACTCCCACAGCAGCCAGGCAGGAGGGAGGGTGGGATGAGAAGAGATGCCTCGACCCAGGCCCACAGCAAACCCCTCTGAGGGGCTGCAGGGTCAGGTTTTCATTCCAGTTTGGCACTCCTGGGGCCAAGATTCCCTTCAGTCCTCAGCAAGGAGCATCCAGGCAGGACCGTGGGTGGTGGAGGGGGATCCACTGCAGCCCCTTCCTCGCCAACCTCCTGCCCTTTTCTCCTTGCAGAGGCTGGAGCAGAGGACATGACTGTGTATGCCAAGGTTGGCCCTTACCAGCAGGTGAGTCCATGCAGGTTCATGTCCAGGAACGTGGCCAGACCAAGCTGTACAGCTCTGGGGTCTCTGCACACATGGGGACAACCCATGACAGGGCAGGGGGGGAAGGATGGCAGGTGGCAGCTCTGGGGTCTCTGCACGCATGGGGACAACCCATGGCAGGGCAGGGGGGGAAGGATGGCAGGTGGACAACCCCTGGCTTTGTCTGCTGGTTCCTTTGGAGAACTTCAGTGGGACCTCCCAGCACTGGGGTTGGCCCAAGAGCAGCTGCCATGGCCATGGTCACCTCCATGCACCTCTTGGGGCTTCCCCAGAGCTCTGTCCTCAGCCCCAAAGGTGGGAGGATCAACAAATCAGAGAAACATGGAATGGTTTGGCTTGGAAGGGACAGACTTTCTTTCCAGTGCCAACAGAAGGGTTGAAATTTATGTGTCTAACTTTTACATGATTAAACTGAGAGGTGACATCTTGGACAGCACTTCTGCAGAGCACAGTGGGAGGGGTGGATCACTGAGGGATCTCTGGCTTTGAGACCTCTTGGCCAATGCTGAGCCTTGCAAACTCTTCTAAACTCTCTTTCCCCAGATTAACACAACAAACAATGTCCCAAAGACAGTCCCAACCAAGGGTGTGGAGACCTCCAAAACCATCTATTTCACTGTCCAGGCTGTGGCCCAGGTGAGTTGGGGCTCATGGCTGTCACCCTAGAGGAGCTGGGCAAGACCACATGGTGTGAGGTGTAACCCCTGGAGCTCAGAGTGTGGACAGAGAGGTCTTCACTTTGCTTCTCGGGGTCCACAGCCTCAAACCAAGCCTGTAGGTCCCTCACCAAGGGAGGCATCAGCTCCCACGAGCCCAAGTGAAGCTTCTGACCTGTTGCCCTTGCAGACAGATGATGAGAAGATGGGCAATGTCATGCTGGAGGGACAGGAGCAGAAAAGTATCTACTCATCGATCAACTAGATGAACCCCACGAGCCATGAGACTGTCTGAGCATGGAGCTCCTCCCTGCCTGGCCCAGGGCTGCAATGTCCTCCCTTCCCTCATCACTTCTGCCTCCGATTCACCCTCAGCACTGAGT
This sequence comes from Acanthisitta chloris, assembly GCF_000695815.1. Taxonomy (NCBI): domain Eukaryota; kingdom Metazoa; phylum Chordata; class Aves; order Passeriformes; family Acanthisittidae; genus Acanthisitta; species Acanthisitta chloris. Next base: position 17,224 of record NW_008662806.1, read on the forward strand.
CCTGCATTGGTGCAAGGTGCCAGGGAGGATGTGAGTGCCCTGCAAACAGTCACACTCAGCTGGTGCAGGAGCTCTGCCCTTGGTTTTGGCATCCACGTTGGTTTGG